>NW_027315812.1:10251487-10362004 GCF_026437365.1 Eucyclogobius newberryi
TTCTACCGCCTCTCGTGTCATTACATTACCAGAGACTTGTTTAACCTTTTTAAATCTCCTGTAAATTGTTGAACGTGCCGTAATTGGCCAGGTTGTTACGTCACATGAGCTTCCTGTCGTGACCGGCCCACATTAACACATTATCGTATCTGGACCGGGCCAGAGTTTGCCCAAGTTCATTAAACTGGCGTAAAACATGGCAAATTACTTATTTAAAGTCAGAGTCAACAACATTTAAATCGATCGAAATGCGAAAACGAGCTGAACGAGCCAGTAGTTTAGATTTCGGCAGCGCTTCTATTTGTGGGTTCAGTGTTTCCAAAGAAGGAGAGCTATGCTGACTCAAAGTTTAAAAAATAAAAAAAATAATTATATTAAATAAAATGAATAGTATAAATAAAATACATAAAATACATAAAATACATAAATGAAATAAATGAAATAAATGAAATAAATGAAATAAATGAAATAAATGAAATAAATAATACTACAATAGTGAATACATGAATTACATACATTGTCTGTGTATCTAAAATATGTCTTAAAATATTTAGGCATTAATTATATACTGAAAATGTGTACAGTACAGTTAGCTTAAAATGAATACATGTACAATTACTGCAGCCAAAATGTTACTTAAAGCCTCATCGCATAACTTTTTAGCCAAAAATGCATGTATATTTGTTTGTCGTGTTTTTACTGCACTGAAAAACAAGCGTCCTTACTGTGGGCGGGCTTGCAATTTCACAAACCTGACTCGTACGCCTGATTGTCTGCATGGAAATGGTCAAATCGTTACTAATGACTTGTTTAACACAATTTTAGTAGCATTAGATCACTCTTTTGTACAAGCTTGATTAGTTAAACATGTTATAAGGTGAATTATGTTGTTTTAAATCAAAAGTCCACCTAAGATCTGGCAAACAACAAGACAAAAAAGCAGAGACAAAGGTGAAACATCAATTAGGACTTGTTTTGTACTCTTCTCTATGATTTTAAAGGTTGTAAAGTACAATTTGAGATGTATACAAAGCAATGTACAATTACCTGTCGTGACCAATCCACACTAGTCACGAGTTACCAATGCTAACACCAACGTAGCGACATACAGCATTGTAAAAATAGCTCTGGCTCTTTGTAATTGCTGTTTTTTTTTTCAAAAAGCGTGAATTGTTGTTAAAAATCCTTCCAATTCGCAGAATTTTCCACAGTAAAAACAAACAATTGCACATAGGCACGCCGGCCGTGTTGGTCTTTCATTTTCTGAGTCCTTTGAAAAACAGCCCGTCTCTACAGTCCACTCTCCTCAGTTTTTTTTTTCTTTTTTTTCTTCTATGTGGAGCTGAGAGTAGCACTAAAAGCGGGCGACTTGCTTCCCAGAGCTGCCATTAGCGTCTGTGTCGGCTTATGAAACCTTTTAACATTCCTAAGTTGCGTTTCAAAGACCTCAGAATGCCGGCGTGGCTTTCACAGCGACCCGAGCCGTTTATATTTCCCACTGTAGCCCCATGACCTAAAGCGTGAGCCGCCAAAACCAAACAATCGCACTCATAATTGGTCGGACGGATGTATTTTTTCCACTTGAACCAGCCATTAATCTCTGAAATTTCTTAGATTACACAGGCTGATATAGGGAAAAGTCATGACCCGTCAACTGATACTTGCTAGATTGGAAAGTTGGAAAGTGAACAGAAAAACAATAAATTTAGGGACAAATTGCTCATTCTGGTCAATAAAAATGAGAAAAAAAGTAGATAATAGAGTATTATGGGTCAATTTATCACTCTAAGCTTATTAAGGCCCAAAGTTACAAATATATTAAGCTCCGTATCTCAAAGCACGATTGCTTTAAAGGGACATATTAGGTTTAATCACATTTAATGAGATTTAAACCTGGTTACAGCTGTGTTTCCTCATCATTACTTCTACTCAGAGTTGTATTTTGATTGATTCCTGCATGTTCGAATGCTCCGAATACCCCCTATCCCCACCCACATTCCTGTAATTAGTGGCAATTAGTTGAAAAAGTAAGTACATAATGAGTTCTAAAAATGTCACGTATGCATTTTTCCAACATAAAAATGTGCTAATGACAATCCGCTGCTTGTTTCGGGGAGATGTAACCATGAAGGGGCGGAGCTTGTCAGTTTGGCAGTTTTGAACAGGAAGTCAGTGGACCTGTGTCTATTACCAATATGTTTTGGATCAAACGTCTGGTTTACAATTAACAAAATGTAAAATGAAGATCTATTTATGTCATAGTTCAATACATGGTACCTCATATGTCTACTTAAAGAAGCATTATGAGGTATCAAGTTAAAGGTGCACTATGGTACTTTTCTGGTGCCGCGTGTCTGGAATATTCCACAGTATAGAATTAAATCTATCTATCTCTGAATTATAAATCATGTCTGTGGAAAGGCGATCCAGCATTTGAGAAGGTAGCACTTTCATGGAGACGATCGGTTGGCGGATTCAGGACTGGAAAGCTTACATGAATAATATTTGTTCAATACAAACTGACACAAAGCAAGAACAAATTAAACCATAAAAAGGAAAGGAAAGACGACCCAACTGACAAGAATACAATTTTTAACGATATATATTATAGCCATAAATGCATGTAAGTAAATAAATATAAGATAGATAAGATTAATGTCATGTTGTTGAACAGTCTACAGAGAACTCAAACATCTCCACAGAGTCCGGTGGCAGAGATGTTACATACTGTACCTTTAAGCACTCAGACAAAACAAAAATATGTATTTTATTCAACTTTCACAATGTCCCAAACAGTATTAATAATGATCAAGATAACCGTAGCAACAGCATTAGTGGTGGAAATGTAGCTACAGCATAAGCGGTGTTATATTTCTGTTAACTGTGGGATAAACAGATAAATCAAAAGAATGATCCACAATGCAAAACGTCTAAAAAATAATATTTAATTAAACAAAATGTCCAGGGATAAAATAGTAGTAGTAGTAGTAGTAGTAGTAGTAGTAGTAGTAGTAGTAGTAGTAGTAGTAGTAGTAGTAGTAGTAGTAGTAGTAGTAGTAGTAGTAGTAGTAGTAGTAGTAGTAGTAGTAGTAGTAGTAGTAGTAGTAGTAGTAGTAGTAGTAGTAGTAGTAGTTTGAAAATCCCATTTAAAAACATGTAAAACAACCACATAAACAAACAATGGGCACAAAATACTAAAAGTACCAAGAAACCATTTTAGATTATGATTTAAGCACGCCAAAAAATAATACAAAATAAAATAGAGCTACTGCCACTACCACATATAAAATATGCAAGAAGAGAAGCTTTTAAACCATAACTTTGGACATAACAAATGTATCATATTGTGCATTGACAATTGGTTTAGTATAGAACTCTACTTACGGTACTTCATCACGGCAGCAGCAGCGAACTGACATTTTTGTAGCGTATATATTCTGACGTTCAGTGGAAAATATACATCTTTAATCGAATATCCTCCTTCTATATTTCCCTGCAGAAACATGAACACCTCTTCCACCTTCGTTACAGTAAATGTCACCCAAACGACATCGTACGCGTCGCGGTTCACCTTCCCGTGACGCCGGCGGCCATGTTTTTTTATCTCCCCCCCTCTTCCGCGTGGCGTGTAACTGTATTCCGCTACATGCTCTTGACTTTACCCCACTTCATAATTAATTAGTGTGACCAAAAATTAATTAGGGTCCGTAGCCCAATGAGCGCGGCGTGTGTGCGTCGCAAAATTAAATCCCTGGAAAGTGCGGGATTAGTATGCGTGTGGGGCGCCGCTGTTCGGTGGTAGCCCTGGGTCTAAATGACAGAAGATTAAGGCAAACGTACGTATCAAAAGCGTGAAAAAAAACGCTGATCGACTCGGGTGCTTTACATATTTGTGATAAAACCTGCACATCGTTTTTTACAGAAAGGCTAATTGATTCTGACACTCGTACCTGGCCGTGTTTGATAGCAGAGTTCTGAAAGGACACGCGGGTAACAAGGACCAAAGTGAAGGTTGTCAAAGCTGGTAAAGACACTTGTAAACCTTGGGGAGAATGGAAAAAAAATGGCTACAAAAGTCGCCACAAAACTGCGATAATCCTGCAACAGACAATGATTGAGCCAGAACTAGAAGAGGACCAAGTGGAGGCCAAAAAGAGTTGAACCGATAAGTTGAACGTAGGCTAACATGCTAACATAACGTGTGATTCAGGATCGTTTTTTCCATCCGCCCGAAGATCAAACCTTCAATCCACTTTAATCTAATCGTGTCGTAAAGTCAGCCGATCTATTCACGGTTAGTTTGTGGATTTCTTTCTATTTCAAGACATCGTGTAGGTTTTATTTGTATAGTGCTTTTCACAGACATAATAGTCACAAAGTGTGTAAAAAAGATAAATCAAAATATAATAGAACATGCAAGAAGATGTGGTCAAATTTGAGGCTAAAGTGCGAGTCTTTAGATGCTTTTTAAAGACGTCCACAGAGCGATGTCCTCAGAACGCAGGAGTCGGGGTGCAACAGCTTTAAAAGATCGATCTCCTCGAGTTTTAAAACAAGTTCAAGGGACCGTCAGCAAATTCTGCCCAGAGGACTTGAGGTTCCTGGACGAGCGGTTGGGTTTGATCAGGTCGGTGATACACACGGGTGCCTCGCATGTAGCGCTCGAACGGTCAAAACCACCATTTTGAAGTGGACTTGATACATGAGAGGAGGCCAATGAAGATTTGATTTTTTTTTTTAATAGGTGTGATGTGGGCTCTCCTGTTTGTAAAAGCAAAGTAAAACCTAAATATCAGCCAGATAATACATAATAGAGAAAAAAAAAAAAAAAAAAAAACATATATAAGTCGCACTGGAGTATAAGTCGCATTTTGGGGGGAAATGTATTTGATAAAATCCAAAACCAAGAACAGACATTTAATCTTGAAATGCAATTTAAAATAATAACAGATTAGAGAACAGGGTGAATAGGTGTACGTATGCTAACGCTAACACCTTCAGCTACATGAGGCACAGACAGAACTGTGGTAAGTGTCTGGTATGTTAACGTAACATATGAACAGTTATTCAGATAACTATAGCATAAAGAACATGCTAACAAGTTTACCAAAGCATCAGTTTTACCCCAAATCACTAAATCCATTGAATTCTTCTTCCTCTGTGTCACTTCTAAACAACTCCACAAACTCCGGAGGTAGAGGAAGTGCAGATTCTTCTTCTGCGTCGCTTAGAGCCTAGAGCGCCCTCTTGTGGTTGTCAGTGTGAAAATAATCAACATGTGAAATGCGGTTGCCAGTGTGAAAATAACAAATAATATCACATAGAAGACGCTCCGGAGTATAAGTCTGGCCAAAACTATCTAAAAAGGTGCAACTTGTAGTCCGGAAAGTACGGTAATATTGTCGGATAAGTTCAAATACGTCAAGTCTTGAATGTCTCATTTTGGGCAAAGAAAGGCATTTTGTCTCTTGGGGAGGCTGGAGGAAGTGTCTGGGAAGAGGGAAGTCTGGAAATCCTTGCTTGAACGGCGGCAAACCCAACCTTTTTCCCCAATAACAGGTGCCAGTTGGATGGCTTGGTGGTGTTACATTTGTATTTAGCAACTAGAATCCCAAGGTCCTTGAGATAAATGTGTTTGGATTGTTGTTGAACACATATTATGTACTTTTTTTTAACCTTTTATCCATGTCATAACAGTATCGCACTTGTTTCAGTAATCCTTTTTACAAGGTCATCTTCCCCGCTCCGTCTCCGCCTCACAATAACACTCCGTTTCAATTTTCCCATTTTATTTATTTTTTTCCCAGTTTGTTTCGTCAAAAGGTAGCTGCCCTGTTTTAGACTTGTTCTGGTCATTTCTACCGTCACTACTGCTTTTACTAGCACATTAGCACATCAGCACATCCCTATGTAAAAATAATGTGCGGTTTTCAATTCATTTTACAATCTAAAACACAACATGCCAAGCCAAGGCCCTCGGGAGAGCCAATAACGCTACAAATAATGCATAAACCAGCCCTCCACGTGTTCCCCCCAGTGCAAATTATTAAGAAAAACTGTACAGCATTGGACATGCACAGACAAACCGAGGCTCATACAAACCCTGCGACACCTGACAGCTTCAGCCTCATCTCCCCCGCGTCTCGTAATTGCAATTTCGGCGCAGAGTCCGGAGCGAAAACATCCACAAAGTGTGAAATTAAAATACATGTTCGTCAGGAGCCTATCGCCGCCGCCGCCGCCGCCGCCGCCTCCTTCCTCCCTTCGCTCGTCCGCCAAAGCGTAGCGCGCAGCCGGCTCGCAGTTGTCATGGTGATTAATGCAAATGCGCGCGGTTAACCTGCGCCAGCGAGAGGAGTAGCTTTCAAAGTGTAACGCGGACCTTGACTACAGCTAAGTGTCTCCGTACAAAGGCGGCGGTAATTGAAAATCACACACAGAGCCGCCGCCGCCATCTATCCGAGCGTGTTGTGAGCGAGATTCCTCCACTCCAGATCTTGGATCGGATTATTGGATGAAAACATTTGTAATATGGAAATAATGCCACGGCTGCACATAGGACTGAGGAAATTATGATCTCATTATTGACTGCTCTGGCAGCGTTTCCCAGCCGGAGATGCGAGGAATGGTGATCAATACATTAAAAAAAGATGGAGTATTCTGTGGTTTATGTTGTTAAAGGTGCACTATGTCACTTTTCGGGTGGATTAAACATGATGCATCTTCATACAACGAGAAGACGATGCCACCGGACTACGTTACAGGTCAGATCTGTGGAAGGTGCGTGCTTTTCCAGACGTTTTAGAGCGATGAAAACACCTGTAATTGAATAAATGCTTGATTGATTAGTTGAATGCTGTACAGGAAAAGCAGTGTCATATCCATGGACACGAGCAGGGGGCGGTACCTCCTCCAGGACGTTACAAAGTGCACCTGCTGTCCTGGTTTTCTCATGGTTTAGTTTGTGAACAACTTTACTCTGAGTATAGAGCCCTGGAGTTGTGTATTTAATCATCTTACTGTGCTTTTTTTCATGAATCTGAAATGCATGAAACTTTTATAAACCTTAAAACCAAATATTGTGTCTACAAAATGGGAATAATCAATATGTTGCATTAACCTGGAAGTTGTGAACCTGAATATACTTTAAAAACATCAACTAATGTCTGGGTGGATATTGATAAGATTGTTTTTTCTTCTCTCTGCTCCTTTTCTATTGTCATGGTAATTTAAGTTAACGTAATTAACACAATTGAAATGAAGATGAATAAATACAGATATAAATACATATGTCGAGCTCTGGTCCAGGTCCCTTGGTTTAGAGTTGTGAAAGGACTGGAATTTTATGCCATTTTTGTCACTGTCTGTTGTTGTCTGCTGTTTGAAATATTGTTAATCTGTGTCTCTTTCATTGTGAAGCACTTTGGATTTTAAATGTGCTATACAAATAACAAATACTTACTTACTTACTTGTAACTGCTAAATCCAAAGGCAAATTGAAACCTTTTTGTTCATTTTGTCTTTGAATATTGAACTTGTTTATTCTTGTTCTATCAGAATTATAACCATGCAGTCCTGTCTTGTGACTACTCGTCGATGCAGCTATTTTTGACATGGCAACAAGTCCGGGAAGTGACAAGCAAGCGCTCGAGCAGTGCCATAACAACTGGCATCATTAGGGTATATAATCCACAAAGGCGCGCGCTATAGCAGTGAATACAGTGTGACCTGGTAAGAATGTATTAATGAGAGCGGCGAAAAGGGCAGAGACAAAAACATCATTACACATGGGACTATTATATGGGAATGTAGGCAAGAGATCTGCCTCCAAAATTCGTGACCGATCGACCCCGGCTTTAGGCTGCACGACGCGGAAATATGGAAAGAATATGGACGAGGCTTCAGAGCGACGATTTCTAAAGGTATTTTAATGCAGTACAAACTCCTGTAATTGGATGAATGTGAGTCAGAGAGGTTTAATGACACACTGTGGCGTGTTGGGTAAAGCGACAACATCTCCACGGGGGCCGAACACGGGGAAATATCTCACGGTAAACGGTCGGTTATCTTGTCTTACGCTAGCTGTTTTTTTATTTATTTATTTTATTTATTTTATTTATTTTATTTATTTTATTTATTTTATTTATTTTATTTATTTTATTTATTTTATTTATTTTATTATTTCTTTATTTTTACTGTATTTTTTATTTATTTATTTATTTTTATTTATTTTTTTTTATTTTTTTATTTAATTAATTTTTTATGTTTATTTATTTTTTCCCTCCATTCCGTATTAGGAAATGGGAGGTTTTGTTTATAAGAGTTTGTGTATATAAGAGTTCTATTAAGAGTGTTTTTTAAACTTCCTATAAGTTATCTGTCCTTTTCCTCTGTATCTACCTGCGTTGCAACAATGAAATTTCCCCATGTGTGGACAATAAAGGAATCTCTTATCTGAAAATCACGATCACAATTCAATGCGCAACTTATATTTCGACCGTGCCGTTGTCTTTGTTCATTTTAAACACGTCCAGAAGCGTCAACACCAAAGCTCAGTTGAAGCAATCGCGACCGTTTACATGTGCGATTTCGATTACGACGTACATTGGAGCCTTCATCCCCATGGCGACAAGCTGGTGCATAGTGCTCCTTTGCCCGATGAATGGAAGGAGTGCAATTTGTAGTCAACAATGCTCAATTAGCAAACAGGCAGGGTCCTTATTTTTAGTGGCGTCCCGGTGTCCGGCAGGTGAAAAAGTCGTGCGGGCAAAATGTCCCACAACGCAACCAAGAAAAGACAACACGACGACACAAACACACTCTTTAATAAACTGTCATGGTGTAAAGACTCGAGCCACTTACCTTCGTTTTTGATTAAACGATGCAACAGGTGAAGGATTCAGTCCGTTTTGATATTTATCCGAGCTCTTTTTGAACTTAAAACTTGTACGACCAACATTAGTTCATTAATATGTGTCGAATTTGATCAATATTTATCACAGAAATACACTTTTCGCTCACTTTTTTCAGCTCTTTTTTTCACCCAGACGCCACAAAGAGAAGGAGAAAGAACTAAATAGTAGAAATAGCAGATATACAGTGAGACATGGACATTTTATTACCCGTAATTTCCGGACTATAAGTTGCACCTTTTTTAAGATAAGATGAGCCTTTATTGTCACACAATGGGGAAATTACAGTGTTGCAACAAAGAACAGATAACTTATAAAAAAAACTTTGAAAAACACTGAGTAGTTTTGGCCGGAGTGCGACTTATACTCCAGAGCGACTTATGTGTGATTATTATTCGTTATTTTCACACTGACAACCACAAGAGGGCGCTCTAGGCTCTAAGCGACGCAGAAGAAGAATCTGCACTTCCTCTGGAGTTTGTGGAGTTGTTTAGAAGTGACACAGAGGAAGAAGAATTCAATGGATTTAGTGATTTGGGGTAAAACTGATGCTTTGGTAAACTTGTTAGCATGTTCTTTTTGCTATAGTTATCTGAATAACTCTTCATATGTTACGTTAACATACCAGACACTTACCACAGTTCTGTCTGTGCCTCATGTAGCTGAAGGTGTTAGCGTTAGCATACGTACACCTATTCACCATGTTCTCTCATCTGTTATTATTTTAAACTGCATTTCAAGATGAAATGTCTGTTCTTGGTCTTAGATTTTATCAAATTTTATCAAACAACTTATACTCCAGTGCGACTTATATATGTTGTTGTTTTTTCCTATTATGCATTTTTTGGCTGGAAAATACAATATGTTGATCAAAAACTTGTAAAAAAGGCTAATTATTTTTAACTGAGAGAAAAAACTGGATTTAATGTACGTTAATTCAAACTGTGGCTGTGCTCACAAACAAAAAACAATTCAAACAACGACTTCCCTACAACAAATAAAGTTAAATACGTGCAGAACGAAGTTAAATACGTGCGGAACAAAGGAGTAACGCAGTACAACGCGATAAAAAAAAAACAATAAAAAAAAACACGACGTCTCGAAATCTACAATTCCATTATTTTACCCATAACCCTCCTCACCTCGCCGTGACCCCGGGCGCTCGGAGGCTAACTGTTTGTCTGAGTCCGTCCCGCGAGTGTGCGCCGTCGCCGTCTGCCGCCGTGACACAAGCCAGGCACAAGTCAATCTAATTACACGCACAATGATGAGTATGACCCGCTCCGACCCGGATTCTTATTCAAATGGACTCATTTACCTCGCGCTGATCTCCCGCGACGGACCCGGAACCCGAGACGACGACGGCGACGGCGACGACGACGACGGCGGCCGAGCCCGGGCAGTTTCGGAGAGTTGTGCTTCTGTCGTTTCAGTGATGGGATTTGCAAAATGTTGGAGGACGTGTTTGTGCTGCTGCGATGTTGTTTGTGAAATGTTATTAATCCGTCGGCCTGTTCAGTCTCACGTTGGTCAAACAGATCGTAAAGTCCAGGGTAAAAATGTTGCTCGGTTGAGACGTGGATTATAACAGTGCATTCATCTTGTGCAGAGCATTTCTCTAAACACTCAGAGTCAACTTTGTATGATCACAAAGGAGGAAATATGTACTGAGACTCTTTGTAGAGCATAAGTTGTACACACAGTAGTTCACAATCTGATTAAAATGCATTAAAAAGGCGGAAAAAATCATCTTAAAACTAAAAATCTTCACTTTATTATGGCCGAATCGATTTTTTTCGGTGCTATTTTATTGTTTTATTAGAACATAGACCAACAAAAATGAAAACAACAACAACAACTGAAAAGGGGGAAAAAATCACGCATTATTCAGAACTTAATATGCTCTAATTCCTTGTTTTTTTGTTTCAATACCTTATTTACTACTTTTTTGTGCATAATAATGTAAAGATTTTAAAACATTTAAATATTTACATCATTATGACTTGATTGATTGTTATTTTGCTATTTTTTATTTTTCATTCAAACACAGATAAAAAAAAAAACACAACACAACAACAACAACTGAAAGGAATGTTTTTTTTTTTTTATAAATACACACAATAAACACACATAAAAAATAATAGAAAATGAGGTAGTGGCATCAGGAAAAATAAAATAATAATAAATAAAATGAGAAATTAGAACATATTAAGTTCTGAATAATTGTTCCATTTTGTCCATTATTATTTTTTTTTTTTCTATTTTCAAGTTGTGTCCTGATGTTCTTTTTCCATTGTGCGTTTGTCTGATACGGCATTAGTCCTTAATCGCCGGAGCGGTTTGAGTCAACAATTCAAAAGTTAAACGCAAAAGAAAGGAAAAAGAAAGTGTTAAAACAGGAAGCGGAGTCGGGGGACTTTTAAAAGACAAATAAAATAATTTCAAATCAAGGTGTGCAGACGGTGGAGTGACTGCAGAACGTCCAGGTAAAAGACGTGAAATATCAATATAACGCAATGGAAATAAACCACCACCACCTTTATTCATCGCATCACGTCTTCCATCCTTGTCTTATCCTGTGTCATCTTCATGTTCCGACCAATCGTGTGCGAGAATACAACTTCCCTGAGATAATACCGCAGAGAAACACCATTATTCCCAGTCAATATTCACATTGTGCGCGGAATAACCTAGAAAACGCGCTTCGTAAGGAGCTCGAATGTGGGTCGCGCTCCGTAAACAAACGCGTGACCTTAATGACCGCTGAACAAATGCGCTCCAAAAACACAGACCTCGTTACATTTGCTAATGAAGAAGCATAAACCGGTAAAACTGTAACTGCTCCAGCTTTTAAACATAACAATAAGGTGCATCTGGAGTTCACCTTTCCACCGTTTAGACCGCGCTCTAATGAGATATCGTTGTCCGACTCTCACTGGATGAACTTGATAATACTTTACTCTGGAGTATAAGTTGCACCAGACAAAAAATGCATAATAGAGAAGAAAAATACATATATAAGTCGCACTGGAGTATAAGTCGCATTTTTGGGGGAAATTTATTTGATCAAATCCAAGACCAAGAACAGACATTTCATCTTGAAATGCATTTTAAAATAATAACCGATGAGAGAACATGGTGAATAGGTGTACGTATGCTAACGCTAACACCTTCAGCTACATGAGGCACAGACAGAACTGTGGTAAGTGTCTGGTATGTTAACGTAACATATGAACAGTTATTCAGATAACTATAGCATAAAGAACATGCTAACAAGTTTACCAAAGCATCAGTTTTACCCCAAATCACTAAATCCATTGAATTCTTCTTCCTCTGTGTCACTTCTAAACAACTCCACAAACTCCAGAGGAAGAGGAAGTGCAGATTCTTCTTCTGTGTCGCTGAGAGCCTAGAGCGCCCTCTTGTGGTTGCCAGTGTGAAAATAACAAATAATATCACATATAAGACACTCTGGAGTATAAGTCGCACCCCGGCCAAAACTATGTAAAAAGGTGCGACTTATAGTCCGGAAAATACGGTAAGTGTTCCTTTGTCTATGGCTCAAGTCCACAACATACAATTATTCAACATATAAATAAAACAATAGCGCAGCAGCGAAAGGATAAACGGGAGATATTTTTCGCTCGGTCCATTTACAGTTTGTGTTACAGACGAGCTTGAAGGTAAACCGCGAGTGAACTCTCTAATTGGGGAAAAAACGTAGTTGCGCTTTGACCTAAAAGTGACTCCTGCTGCGGAAATCCGAGTTTGAGGTTGTGTTATTTGAAAAGCGCGAGACGGAGGGTTGAGATCTTACCTCGGGCCGTCGAGCTCGAAGCCGCGTGTCCGTCTAAATCGATGACGTAAAGGTCAAGCCAACGGAAACGAGGCCGTAACTTCTGCCCGTCTACGCTCGTGAAGCTGACGCCCTGAGGAAACGCTACAGGTCAGATCCGCGGAGAGGCGACCCCGCTCACCGTCTATGAGAACGCGTGTTTGGGGGTTTTTTGAGCAGTAAAAACGGCTGCGATTAAATACAAAACGGTTCTGTTTAATGTCACGCAGTGGAGCATTTCAGGCTATCACGTTTCCCTGGAGACGAGCGGATGCCACGCGCCGCTGGAAAACAATAAATGTGTCACGTTCTGCCCTCTAAATATCTATGTAAAGTCAGAGTTAATGCGGCGCGTGGCTCGACCTGTACAACGTTGCTTGGAGTTTCCGCAAAAGTCAAACATTTATCTGTTTTATTGCCATAAGCAGTTCATCATCTCGCTTTCTGTTGGTAATATTTATCTTGACACGAGCTCGGAATAAACTGAATCAGTTCATCTCCATGGAGACAAGCAGATGCCATAATAATTCCCCTAGAAATGTTGTACTGCAGCTTTAAATACATGTGTCACGTTCTATGATGAATAAAAGTCAATGTTAAACTGTGATTTACAGTTATTCTGATGTCATTTTTCTTCTTTTTTCGAACGTCTTCTGTTTTTCTTTGTGAATTGTCCATGTTTGTGAAATTGTCCTACGTATTACACCTTCCGTATTTCAGGAAACAGTTGCCCGAGTTTCCGAGCAGGAGTTTCTGAGCAGTCCCGTGTTCCTTTCTGTGATTTGAGCCGTTTTCAGCCCGTGCGTTGAAGCTGATATTGATTTAAAATGTCTCTACGGCCCATTTTAGTTCCAGATTCAAACTAAATGAATACCATAATTTCAACACGGACCATTTTCCGATCCAATCAGCATTTTTTTTTAGTAAAAGTTTAAAAAAATACACGCTCTGCTGTAAAGCCGAGCAGCATGCAGGCGCTTTTGTGAACGTTTAGGTGCTTTTTCTGCAACGTTTTAGGCGAAGAACATGAATGGACAAGAGACCACAGCGATTTCATAAAACGGGGGATGTCGCTCTGCGTGCTAATGAATGTAAATAACGGTTAAGAGAAACTAGAACTAAACAGAAGCATTATGAGGACGCCATTTCCGGGATGAAGTCCATCTGAACTAGAACTTACTGACATCGTCTTTTCCGCTCAACTACACAAGAAACAGACAACGTGGGTAAGAAGTTAAAAAACCCTTCAACTTAGGGCCTATTTTTCCTAAATCGCCTGAAACAATGAGCCCTATTTCAAGCTGAAGCTGTTCCTGAAACTCTGGAGCGTTTGTGAAGCTGAGAAAACGCCGTAGTTTTGGACTCTGAAGTCTGTTTTACTCTAATTACAAGTAGAAACAAGCTCTACTCAAGAGGAAATCTGATTTTAAATGCGTTTGTTGTTAAATATATATATATGAGTAAAGCTGGTTTCTGGAGGGCTCGGCCGATTGACACTAAAATGAGCATTTACTAGGTTCTGATCATTCTCTTTTAAAAGCTGAAGCTAAATTAACTAAAAATGAGTTTTAGGAAATTGTAATAAAGCAAAAATGTCCAGAATCCATATAAAAGTCATATCAGTATTTTATTTTATTTTAGGGTCATTATTTACTTGTGGGTTTGGAGCACTGGAAATAAGAAAGTTACAATTTTATTTTTATTTACAGAACATCGAGCAGCTTGAGAGTTTTCTTTTATAAACTAGAAGACAAAATGGAATAAATAAAGAAAAAGTTAAGCATAATCATACAACTGAAAAATATGACATAACACATTTAATGATTTATCTTTAAGACACATTTACTTCTGGGCCGGTCAAAGTAAAGTTATTATTCTACTTCGAGGATGAACCTGGAGAACCGCGAAAAAAGAGCATTTCGCAGTATTTATGTGAATCGACATAATATTTGACTTTGGAAATGAAACGCTGGTTTGCAAATCCTTCCCCAACACGCCAACGTGAAGCAAACCCCAAACCTGGTCATCCGCACCGTCTTCCGTCAGCGCCGCTTCATCAACGTTGGCGCATTTCCACGTGTTGACCCAGTTTCAAAGCCCCCCCCCCCGATCAAAGCCCCCCGCGCGCCCCTCGCCGTCTCTTCCACTGTAGGTCGTCTCTGAACGATCGAGACTCTTCAAAGCGCCGTGACTGACAAGTGTTTTCGCCGCGCGTCTGTCGAGCCGCCGAAAAGACTCCAGCGCGTTTGTCAGACAGCGAGTCCCTTCAGACCGCCGTGATGTGCGCGCCGAGCGTTTAGAGGTGGTTTTTATCGTCTTAAAACTCGTCACAGATCACTGAAGTCATCGTTTCCCCCCCGCTCCCCGTCATTTGCATAGGGTTCAGACGTGTTGGCAGGTTCAGACGTGTTGGCAGGTTCACCCCGAGTTCTTCAGCAAGGTCAAGGCTCAGGCGGCGACATCCTCCAGCGAAACAGCGTTTAAACCTCTTCTGTCGAGGCTTCCGACGATCGTGATGCGTCTGACGTCTCCTCAGGGGGAGTCGCCGTCTTGGAGGAGAATTACCGTTGCCGAGTTTCGAGGAACTTCGAGGTTCTTCAACTGCAAATGTTTAAGTAGCTTCTAGTCTAAGGCCATGTCCACACGTAACCCGGGATCTGATAAAATGCATGTATCTTTCTACGATTTTCATTTTCTACGATTCATGTGCATATAACTGATGAAAATAGAGTGTTTATTTTACCATTAATATTAGTATTATCTTGTCTTACGCTAGCTGTTTTTTATTTTGTTTTTATTTTATCTTTATGAGAGTTTTTTGTTTATAAGAGTTCTTCTTATAAAGGTGGTATGGACGATTTTTTTGGTGGTATGGATCTATCATAATATAGTTCCCTCAGTGTACGGGGCAAAATGAAGACGGAGAAAGACAGTTCGAGCTGACGCAGAAGTGGACAGAAATCTACGGGAGACGAGCGATGCGATGCGCTCCGTTGTGCTAATAAACAAACGCACGTGTGTGTTGTATCAGACCGCACGGGGGAGTGCGCATGTGCACTTCCACCTGAGTTCTCAAATCACCGAACAATCGTCCATTGCGCCTTTAAGAGTGTTTTTTTTTTTTTAAACTTCCTATAAGTTATCTGTCCTTTTCCTCTGTATCTTCCTGCGTTGCAACAATGAAATTTCCCCATGTGTGGACAATAAAGGATTATCTTATTTTATTTGAGGATTATGCCCTTGAAAACGATGCTTTTGGAAAACTGACCCAAGTGAAGATTTTTGAAAATGTCACTAACTAATTAATGACAAATTTAAAGACTGAACTCTCAATTGTCATGAAAAAAATATCTGCCATTAAAAGTTCTCCAAAGAATGCATTTGTTTTAAGATGATCTGCACACATATTTAATTTTAGATCAGAAAATGACTTTCAACATATTTAAATACAAAACTCCTTGATTGCCAGAGAATCAATCAAAATAAATTGTCAATAATTATCTCAAACTTGAGCATTTTGTCGTTTTCTTAATGAGAACTTGATTTAATTTTCTTTATAACGTTGCGGATGTTATTGTCCTCAATCAACATCTGAAACAATCGCTCTTGAAATAAGCCCACAGTAAAGTCAATAGTATTTCACCGCCACTTAAATTGACATAAACATCTCCGATTCAAGGCCTTTTTAACCTTTATTTTTGCCAACGCATTTCTTCCAATCGTCATTACGTCCACAAAGGATGAGTCAAGGTCTTCGGTAAGAAAAGCCTCATTGTCTCTGAAGGTTTCTCCACAAAATAAGAGTCAAGAAAGGCTCTCAGCGGCTTCAGAACAACATTGTCTGGTCGGAGCACTTTGTTGTGGGCGCTGTTCTTGGAAAAGAGCTCATTTCTTTCGCTAATTGCAACATGGTAATTAGGTGTGGAATCTAATTTAGACGCCGCTTCGTTTAGGGGAATATGCATTATTTAAAGGAGTGGGGGGGTGGGGAACGTTCACAAACACAACAATGCAACAATTATGTTCATACAATGTACATTTTCGGCGCGATTAATGTTGAGCGGCGATGGGAAGGTTTCTCACAACAATACTGCAGTCTGAAACATTATTATTTAGGAAAATTACAGTTATTTATTACATGCCTCTAAAGAGAACGTTTATTTGTCCCGCATTTGGAGAAATGTCAGCGTTTTCAAAGTACAAGGACAGCAGGAGAATACAAATACATCAAAATCAAGATGGAAAACTCTTTAAATATAAGATGTTAAGTCTAACTGTTTAGCAAGAATATTAGAACATACTGGGAAGAAATATAGGATACAAAATGGAGTTGCAACTAGTGATAAACCAATGCAAATAGAATAAACCTACGGCACGTGTGACTACGTTTGTATAAAGTGCAGCAAATTATGAAAAATTAACAATAAATTGCAAGTTAAGTGTCTCTTTGCCTTATTTCAGTGGCGATTCATAATACAATACTTGTACTGCACATGGTTGCTACAGGTGAATGACTTGAACATGTCATAAATAAGTGTTTGATCGATTTTTGTTTTGATCCGATCCCATACAATACTGTGGCAAAGATCGTGATATTGGTCTGACACTGAGTTTTGTATTTCAAATGGGTCGAAACTCCTTGAATATGATGGATTTTCATTGTTTTTGCACCTTCCACCACTTGAACTGAGCTAAAAACAGACAAATGTGAAGGTAAATTAACATAAACCACGTATTTCAAAGGAGAATTGATCAGTCTGTATTGATATAATAATCCGTCCAAAAGAGGTGCAGTATTTAAGCATTGAAATGAAGGTTTTGCACATTAAAATACTATAGAACTCAATGGAAAAAATTCTCGATGGTTCTTCGTTTTATTCATTAAAGCAGCGTTCCTGGTTTGGTCCCGGTTTGAGCCCAGTTTAGTCCTGGTTTGGTCTCGGTTTGAGCCCAGTTTAGTCCCAGTTCGAGCCTATTTTAGTCCTGATTTGGTCCTGTTTCAGTCCTGTTTCAGTCCTGGTTTGGTCCTGGTTTGAGCCCAGTTTAGTCCTGGTTTGGTCCCGGTTTGAGCCCAGTTTAGTCCTGGTTTGGTCCCAGTTTGAGCCCAGTTTGGTCCTGGTTTGAGCCAGTTCAGTCTTGGTTTTGTCCCGGTTTGAGCCCAGTTTTGTCCTGGTTTGAGCCCAGTTTAGTCCTGGTTTTGTCCCGGTTTGAGCCCAGTTTAGTCCTTGGTTTGGTCCTGTTTTAATCCTGTTTTAGTCCTGGTTTGGTCCCAGTTTTAGCCAGTTTAGTCCTGGTTTGGTCCCAATTTGAGCCCACTTTAGTCCTTGGTTAGGTCCTGGTTTGAGCCCAGTTTAGTCCTGGTTTGAGCCCAGTTTAGTCCTGGTTTGAGCCCAGTTTAGTCCTGGTTTGGTCCTGGTTTGAGCCCAGTTTAGTCCTGGTTTGGTCCTGGTTTGAGCCCAGTTTGGTCCTTGGTTTAGTCCTGGTTTGAGCCCAGTTTGAGCCCAGTTTAGTCCTGGTTTGGTCCCGGTTTGAGCCCAGTTTAGTCCTTGGTTTGGTCCTGTTTTAATCCTGTTTTAGTCCTGGTTTGGTCCCAGTTTTAGCCAGTTTAGTCCTGGTTTGGTCTCAGTTTGAGCCCACTTTAGTCCTGGTTCTGTCCAAAATAATCATCATATTGTGCATATCATAAACAAGCAAAGACTTTTTTTTTTCATAACTCTAAATGATTAAAAGTAGAATAACAACATATTATTGGTCCTGCAGGATGATGTGTCTATCTGTGTGACTTCTTCCGGAACATGTCATAATTATATGCTAATTACTACAAGCTAATTAGGCATGCATGATTGTAGCGGAATATGTTAATCTCTTTGCCGTCATATATGTAATAAAGTATGAATATGTCTCGTTTGCGACATCGTTTGTGTTTATTTCTCGTCTGTTTGTCATAAGTCACAAATGTCTGGAGCTTTTAGCAGAAACTGTGGGTTTTAGTAAGAAAAGAGGACGTAAACGTGATAAATAAATATTTCATAAATGTGTTTACTTTACGGAGACGTTTCCCATCCAAAGTGTCTGACATCCAATCTCCATGGAAACAAGTGTAGACAATGTCCCATCCACAAGAAGAGGTTTGATCTGTCCTGCTTTAGCACTTGTCCTGGTTTGATCCCAGTTTTAGCCTGATATAGACTTGTCCAGGTTTAGTCCTGGTTTAGTCCTGGTCTGGTCCAGGTTTAGTCCAGGTTTAGTCCTGGTCTGGTCCAGGTTTAGTCCAGGTTTAGTCCTGGTCTGGTCCAGGTTTAGTCCTGGTTTAGTCCTGGTCTGGTCCAGGTTTAGTCCAGGTTTAGTCCTGGTCTGGTCCAGGTTTAGTCCAGGTTTAGTCCTGGTCTGGTCCAGGTTTAGTCCTGGTCTGGTCCAGGTCTAGTCCTGGTCTAGTCCTGGTTTAGTCCAGGTTTAGCTCTGGTCTAGTCCATGTTTAGTCCTGGTCTAGTCCTAGTCTAGTCCAGGTTTAGTTGCAGGTCTAGTCCTGGTTTAGTCCATGTTTAGTCCTGGTCTAGTCCTAGTCTAGTCCAGGTTTAGTTGCAAGTTTAGTTGCAGGTCTAGTCCAGGTTTAGTTGCAGGTTTAGTCCTGGTCTCGATGCAGGTTTAGTCCTGGTCTAGTCCTGGTTTAGTTGCAGGTTTAGTCCTGGTCTAGTCCAGGTTTAGTTGCAGGTCTAGTCCTGGTTTAGTTGCAGGTTTAGTCCTGGTCTAGTCCATGTTTAGTTGCAGGTCTAGTCCTGGTTTAGTCCATGTTTAGTCCTGGTCTAGTCCTAGTCTAGTCCAGGTTTAGTTGCAAGTTTAGTTGCAGGTCTAGTCCAGGTTTAGTTGCAGGTTTAGTCCTGGTCTCGATGCAGGTTTAGTCCTGGTCTAGTCCTGGTTTAGTTGCAGGTTTAGTCCTGGTCTAGTCCAGGTTTAGTTGCAGGTCTAGTCCTGGTTTAGTTGCAGGTTTAGTCCTGGTCTAGTCCATGTTTAGTTGCAGGTCTAGTCCTGGTTTAGTCCATGTTTAGTCCTGGTCTAGTCCTAGTCTAGTCCAGGTTTAGTTGCAAGTTTAGTTGCAGGTCTAGTCCAGGTTTAGTTGCAGGTTTAGTCCTGGTCTCGATGCAGGTTTAGTCCTGGTCTAGTCCTGGTTTAGTTGCAGGTTTAGTCCTGGTCTAGTCCAGGTTTAGTTGCAGGTCTAGTCCTGGTTTAGTTGCAGGTTTAGTCCTGGTCTAGTCCATGTTTAGTTGCAGGTCTAGTCCTGGTTTAGTCCATGTTTAGTCCTGGTCTAGTCCTAGTCTAGTCCAGGTTTAGTTGCAAGTTTAGTTGCAGGTCTAGTCCAGGTTTAGTTGCAGGTTTAGTCCTGGTCTCGATGCAGGTTTAGTCCTGGTCTAGTCCTGGTTTAGTTGCAGGTTTAGTCCTGGTCTAGTCCAGGTTTAGTTGCAGGTCTAGTCCTGGTTTAGTTGCAGGTTTAGTCCTGGTCTAGTCCATGTTTAGTTGCAGGTTTAGTCCTGGTCTAATTATTGTTTAGTTGCAGGTTTAGTCCTGGTCTAATTCTTGTTTAGTTGCAGTTTAGTCCTGGTCTAGTCCAGGTTTAGTTGCTGGTTTAGTCCTGGTTTAGTCCTGGTTTAGTTGCAGGTTTAGTCCTGGTTTAGTTGCAGGTTTAGTCCTGGTCTAGTCCCGGTCTAGTTCTGGTTTAGTTGCAGGTTTAGTCCTGGTCTAGTCCTGGTTTAGTCCTGGTTTAGTTGAAGGTCTAGTCCTGGTTTAGTCCTGGTCTAGTCCAGGTTTAGTTGCAGGTTTAGTCCTGGTTTAGTCCAGGTTTAGTCCTGGTTTAGTTGCAGGTTTAGTCCTGGTTTAGTTGCAGGTTTAGTCCTGGTTTAGTTGCTGGTTTAGTCCTGGTTTAGTCCAGGATTAGTCAGAGCTGAGTCAGTATTTAAGTCTAATACAGAATAAGACGATACAAACTCAATATCACAATGAAAACCGGATCCTGGAGCTCATGTTCCGTCTGGATCAGACAAACATCCGCTCAGCGCTTCACGCACACGTTCCCTCGCTCGACCGTCCTTAAACATAACCATCTTAAACACATTCTTACCGTTCGGGCTGAACACCTCCAATTGAGTTTGGGCGGCGCCGGCACGAGGTGAGCGCCGCGGACAGTGGAAGAGACTACATTAGCCGGCAGTGATTACAGCGGCTGCTCCAGACTGGGCCGGTCACCGCGGTCGTGGGACATAAAGGACGGGTCAGGACCTCAAATTCGAGTCCCATCTCTCCCCGGGCGCGCTCCTAATAGACTCCATTACAGGAGCGAGCGAGCGAGCGGCGAGGGTGGAGGAGAGAGAGGGAGGAAGCCCTGACGACGCACTGCAAAAAAGGGAACGTCTAACATCTGGGCGCAAAATAGCTGGAAATGACAATGTTTATCTGGTTTGAGTGGTTTGGATACGTTTTGACGGGTTAAAAAAATGTGCAAAAAAATGCGGTATGAATAGATTTTCTTATTACCGTATTTTCTGGACTATAAGTCGCACTGGAGTATAAATCGCACCAGCCAAAAAATGCATAATAGAGAAGAAAAGAAACATATATAAGTTGCACTGGAGTATGAAATGCGGTTGCAAGTGTGAAAATAACAAATAATATCACATATAAGTCGCTCTGGAGTATAAATATAAGTATAAGTCGCACCCCGGCCAGAACTATGAAAAAAGACGCAACTTATAGTCCGGAAAATATGGTAGTAAAATATCTGAGGTGTAAGACAATTCCCCTTTCTAGATATGAAATACAAGAATTAAACATACACCAGTCAATGTTTTTCAACCAATCGATCGACGTTTATCTGTAGAGCTGAAGCGCTTTCCAATAAAGATCAAACAAAACCATTATAAAATCAAATAAACAATGCAAACAATAAATAAAACGGTACAAAGAAGAGTCGTGATACATTACAGAGTCTATATAAGTCTATAAAAGTCTATAATGGTCAGTAGCGATGGAGAAAAGGTCCATCATCTCAGCGTTTGTCCGGTCAAACATCAAACTGTAAGGGTTAATCCTTCCAGTGTGCTTCGAGCGCAGAACCCGGGCGACGCTCTGGGGGGGAGGGTCCCCGTGGGTGCTGCGCCGCGGTCGTCCCCTTCTCCTGACAGGCTGCCCCAGTGGCATTAAAGGATGAGTCAAACCATGCGGGACACTTCACCCTATATACACAGAGATAACATTAACCTGTGACCGCTTGTCTCTGCGCAGATGTCATTGCGTCTCTCTTACATGTATTTAATTTGTTTTTATCTACCTGAAACTTGGCCTAGTGGTGTCACCTGTCTACCTCTCGATACACAGATACGTTTAAAATACCTGTACATGTACTTTACCGCAGGAATTGTACGGTAAAAGCAGCTAAATAAGACAATAAATAGAGTTAAAGTTAAATACAGTGTACCGTATTCTCCACATTATAAGGCGCACTGGATTATAGGGCAATAAATGGTCTATTTTCGATCATTTTTCATAAATAAACAAAACGTGTACCACACAAAATCGCTTTGAGGTCAGTAAACACAACCAGAATTCATCCATATATAAAGCGCACTGTCAATGAATGGTCTATTTTCGATTATTTTTCATATATAAGGCGCATTAAGCGAAACAACCAGAATTAATCCATATATAAGGCGCACTGGATTATAAGGCATTTTTTTGAGAACATTAAAGGCTTTTAAGTGTGCCTTATAGTGCGAAAAATACGGTAATCTATGCATTCGACATAGCATTTCGCTGAGTATTACAGAATCTACGCACACGGTCGCCTCTTTTTCAACCAAAAACTAAATTTATCCCTAAGAATCATGGGAAAATGACTGTCCGACACATACTGGACAAAAAACAAGTTGTTTCTGTGTCGCGGTGCCGTATCCGGGTAAGAAAGGGCAAAACGTGCGCTGCCAATCATTCAAACTGAAGTATAGTCCTGACTCAAGGTTCCAAAATCGGGGACACAGACCCTTCGCTGTCGGACAGTGGAGCATTCTGGGTTGAAAACAAACAACGTGGCAAAGCCTTTGATAAATCTGATCAAAAGTCGTTCACTGTGATGATACAAGAGTAGGTTCTTTTTTTACAGCGTGTCTGGAGCCCCCGTCTGCAGATAACCTCCTCTTTCCCTCATCATTTCCCCTTATTTAACTCACTGTGCTGCTCCATCTCAGCCCATTCTCCCAGTCTCTCCCTTTTTGTGTCTGTTATTTCACCACAATTTCGGATAATGATTTATTTTACCCTCCACAATCGGGCGGCCTTTTTTGTCGAAAGGAAAAAAACGATAAAACAGTAATCCCTTCGCAATTATGCGCCGGGAGATAGTCACAGTCGTCGAGATCCGATCCGATACGTCGGACACGACGACGCCGACGTAGACGCGGCTTTTGAAATAATTGCGAACAAACGCGCTCATCTGCTCCAGTGTTGCGCCGACATGAAAAGCCCCCGGAATACGCGGCGACGCAATGAATATGTTTAGCGTTTATGCATTGAGCCCGTTGTAGAGTTGTGACCGATGGGAGAGAATGGGGGCACAGATAGCGGCTCTTATCTTTGCAGTCGCTTTTTTTCCGCCGGGATTAAACAGTATTAAACGGCGTGGCGGGCGCGCGGGCTCCGGTTGTGAGGAGTGGCCCAGCTTAACGACGTTTTTTGAGGCTTCCCTTCCTTCATCAAAAGATATTCATAGAAGTGGACTGGTGAATGGGGATCGCCTGCTCCGTAGCATCGCTGTGAGTGGTTGATTGTGGACGTCCCCCTCTTCCCCCATCGACGTCCCCCTCTTCCCCCATCGCCACTGTGTCCTTCCGCTTCCTCGCCGTCGCCATCGCAGTCACCCGCGACCTCGAGTCTTCGTTGTTTTCCTCGTGAGATCCTTGTTTGTGGATTTTGTTCACTTTGTTGGCGATAAAGTGTTTCTGAATTTGCCGTTTTCTTTCCGTTCAAAAAAGGATGTCTGTTCAAACGTGCGTGTTACGGTCTACGCGTCGAATGTATATCGTTTAGTGTGAGGAGTGGCCCAGCGTGACGATGTTTTTTGAGGCTTCCCTTCCTTCATCAAAAGATACGCATAAAAGTGAACTGGTGAATGGGGATCGCCTGCTCTGTTGTGAGTGGTTGATTGTGGACGTCTTCCCCCGACGGACTCTCCCATCGCCACTGTGTCCTTCCGCTTCCTCGCCGTCGCTGTCACCCACGGCCTCGAGTCTTCGTTGTTTTCCTCGTGAGATCCTTGTTTGTGGATTTCGTTAATTTTGTTGGCGATAAAGCGTTTTCCGAATTTGCCATTTTCTTTCCATCTAAAAAAAGGTATCTCGCGATGTTACGGTCTACGCGTCGAATGTATATCGTTTAGTGATGTCACTGATGACTCCGTAGTGTCATCGGCACTGTTACGTGGGTTTTTCGCTGAGTTGCGCTAAACAAAACCCAAAATAATCATGCGTTGGATTGCGAGTTGCGGTAGGTATGTTAAATCCTTTACAAATGAAGTGAATACAGTTGATAAAGGCAGGTATTGGTGTCTTAAAAAAATCAATTTCACTATATTGCTTTTTTCATGTTGATTACAGTTTGTAGCCTGTCAAATCGTTGTATTCATAATGTTTCAAAATTAGCATTGAGACAAAAACGGCCAACATTTAACGTATTTTCCGGAGTATAAGTCGCACTGGAGTATAAGTCGCACCAGGCAAAAAATGCATAATAGAGAAGAACATAAACATATACAAGTTGTGCTGGAGTATGAAATGCGGTTGCAAGTGTGAAAATAACAAATAATATCACATATAAGTCGCTCCGGAGTACAAGTATAAGTATAAGTCGCACCCCGGCCACAACTATGAAAAAAAGGTGCGACTAATAGTCCGGAAAATACGGTATGAACACAAAAGTATTCTTCTCGTTCCTAAAGTCTTGAACATGTTGTTTTTATTGCTTTTAGGGTGACGATATATTGGCTTTGCCTTGATAAAAGGAGCAGACGTAGCGACAATGACAATGAGGTACCCGAGCGCCATTGTCGTGTTGTATTATACCGCCAAAAATAATATGATCCGAACTCGCCGTACTACATCCCGAGTTCTGTTGTGCCTTAAAAACTTACATGTTGCTCACGTGAATACCACAATGCATCTGTTTAGCCTTCACCAATGGCTTGAATCACTGCACGCGGCGCTCTTATCTCCTCGGTCGATTCTGCTCGCGTTAAACGTCGCATATTCAGGACGGATTTGCATTTAATCACGGCAATCGTCGCACACCGTTCTTTGTGTAAACCTTAACAAAACCTGATCTTTACACCCGGCTCACAGTGTATCGCGGCCCACCTCTCCGCGGCCCACTGCGATCGCTCTTTGTGCGGCGCGTGACACGGCAAAGTGATTTACCGTCCGAGTTAGCGCTTTGGTTTTTCGAGGGCCGACCGGTGAAAACGTGCGGAGAATGTGCGCGCGCGTGTGGTTAGTTCAAATCAAAGCAAATATGTGAGCTGTTTGTGTGAGAAGCGTTTACCGTGGCGACTTTCAGACTGAACGTCACAAAAAGACATTTATTGTGAAAGGAGCAGGGCGAGTACAGTAAAGGGACTTTTTCGACCGCTTCTCTTGGAGCTTTTCGTCACAAAGACAGTGAGATTGCGATGAAATTATACTTTTTACCTGTGAGGCTGATCTCAGTAACTCAGACGTTAAGTAATTCCAAGTAGCGGCTAAAGCTAGAGTAAACAACAAACTACTTTCTGTTTGTCTGCATTTACTTCCTCTATCATCACCAAGTTTTATACATGCGTTCGCGGTGACGTCATACAGCGGGGACTTCCCAATAGCGGCCATTTTAAAAGGGGCACGCGATATATAAAAACCAACGCGACTGTATCCTTTTCTACGGCATAATGAGCTACGAATACTTTGATTCTTTAGACGATAATGGCAAACTAAAGTAGACGACAAAGCTATAATTTCTTGGTCAGTCAACAGAGCAATGTCCTAACAGATTAAGCAGGTTTTTGGCATTTTGGCCTTACATTTCCTGGATTTTGTGTGTAATAGACGTGCTGTTGTGCCCCTTTCAAAATGGCGGACTCGGTTGCCACTGCACAAGTTCTCGGATGTGCGAACGCATGAAATGTCTTCATCGGTTACATGCGTTTGTCAACGGAAATAAACCATTTTCGGGGAACAGATGTCGCTAACGTGCAAGGAATTGTTTTTAAAAGGCGTTACTCCCTTGATATCTATTACCGTATTTTCCACACTATAAGGCGCACTGGATTACGACGCGCACTGTCAATGAAGGGTCTATTTTCGATCATTTTTCATATATAAGGCGCGAAACAAAACTTGTACCACACACAATTGCTTCGACGTCAGTGCGCACAACCTGAATTAATCCATATATAAAACGCACTGGATTATAAGGTTGTTTTGGGGGAAATTCAAGGCTTTTAAGTGCGTCTTATAGTGCGGAAAACATGGTATTTGCATGGTACAACTCTCGCCCATCAGCTTGTGCTTCCCGAGTTTGATTCCAGGGCCAGAAGGGGATGCAAAAGGGTTATTGAGTGTCCGTTTCTACATAGACGTAATTGGGTTTCCTCTACATCCCCCGTAGCTCAATCAGGATTAACCCTTCGTCTTGATCAATGCGATCTCGCTGTGCAATTTGTATGTAAAATGACAATTAGAGCCCTATTTAAAGCTTCAGTGAGCAAAGAACATCGCGTGTGAACAACAGCCGAGCGTTTTGTTCCGCTGTCAATAAAACACATCTACATCTCTCACATTTGTTTGCACATTTTAAGCCGTCGTACCTTTAGCCAAAACATGCTATCTCTGCGCGGTCCAACTGCAAAACGCCTCCTTTCCAACACCTTACACACCAGCCAAGCACATCAAGAGGTAGATTTAGCCGCTGACAAGCTGCGAAGCGGGTTTTCTGTGCAGATCAAGCAGCATCCCGGACTGGAAAAACACGCAAAGCTGGGAGGTTCTCCAAAAGCGAGCCTAATTAACAACTTGAAGGCAACGCGTCGTCCGTAAAACCAAAGGGATTTTTAGCGAAATGAGAGGCGCTAATAAGTTGCCCGCCCATTCTAGGTCACCAGCCGCAGAAGAAAGCAACAAAACACTCCATCCCTCCTTTATATTCTCTTGTTAGTTTGCAACTTAAACCCCGCTCTTTGGTTTATCCACTGCTGTTTTGTACAATCATCTGTGTCAAGTAGAGTAATTATCTAACAAATGTATAAAAGCGACTCTCTAATGAAATGCCATGGGCTGAGAGAGAGAAGGAGATAAATTATTTATAGTGCTTTGATGAGCGCAGGCTGGCTGATTTAAGGGGGGAGCAGTCAGGGGCTCTTAAAATGAAAAGCACGACGCAGGGCTCCTCTCAAACTTTTTCCAGAGAAGGTTTCGGCGGCGAGCAAGCAACGCTATTTGTGTCTAAAGTGAAGACGGTAGAAGAGGGCTCAGGATCAAAGGTAAAAACAGATACATTTGCACAAAGAAATAGGAAAATGTAAAGAAAAAAGGCTGATAAACTGCTAATCGCGATACATTTATCACACTGCGGTTTCGGAATACCTTTGAATGAACGCTAAGTTTAGCATTTAGCATCTTAACATCGCCATCGGTGTCGTATTAACCCAATTGTACATAAACAGCATCATTTACGGTAACGGTAACGAAATGAAGACTGTTGCCACGTCAATTCGAAAAACAAAATATCCAATGTTTTGAACGGTGAAAAATCATCAAAAATCTTGCCTGTGACGAGAAGCTGAGACCATGAATATGCGGTAGTCAAGGAAACTGACACTGACACGTTTGAGCCTGGAACAGTGTTACTTCCTGTATATGTCTTATTGCCACATGCAGACACATGACTCTGATTGGTTACACACGTCAATCAATGTGGATACTGCGATTACATACACTCTTTAATTAATCCAAGTCACTTTTTAATTAAATCTTCCGACCTAATCTCAGTGTGCGCATCACTTACTCAAAGATACCAAAGTTACAATGATTTACCGTATTTTCGAGACTATAAGGCGCACTGGGGTGTCAACGAATGGTCTATTTTCGATCATTTTTCATAAATAAAACGCACCGGATTATATACAAGTCGTTTTTGGAGTAAATTAAAGGCTTTTAAGTGTGTCTTATAGTGCGGAAAATACGGTATTGTGATTTACTGCCACACTGTTGCATCATATTTAAGGATATAGCAGCTTAAAACAGATTTCTACAGCGATATATGTTTTGTTTGATAAAATAGATGAAGAACTTAAGTGATGGAAGTGTGGAAGAGTATTTCACCGAGTCATCTAGTATTATTTTAGCTCACTACACAACAATATACACCTCATGCGACTTATTATATGATTCAAGGCGATACCGTGCAATGATTTGTCAGTTACAAATCCCTTTTCTTAGCCTCAAAACCTCACAAATGTACAATTGTAGCATTATGTAATGAGATACTTGAGTTTCTGCTGAATCCAAGCCCCTAATAACACGACTCGCCACAGTTAACAGTCGCTTTGTCTGGCCGTAGTTCAAAAACACGTCCACAACTTCCACACGCTAACCGCAACGTTAGCAATTTCACATCATTATTCTCCACGATACAATAAATATACGGCGGGGCTCGTGTTTGGCAACCATTCCCAAGTAGAAATATGCGATTTGCTCATTCCAGCGCGGACGTTTTGGTATTTACGAGACGAGGGAGGCGGGTTAAACCTCTCGAAAACAGCCCGCGCTCGTGATTGAGCGATGAAACTTCCAAGTCTCCAAACTGCCGATTCATACTGCGTGATGTTTGGTAAGCAGCCATGCAGCCAATCAATTATTTAAGTGACAAATTGGAGACGTGGTGGATCTGTATGCCCCATAGAGTTGCTGGTCTAATCTAATTTGGGCCACGACAACACCCGGGGAAAGCAGCAGCGAATAGTCGAGCCGTTTGTCTTTAAAAACGGGGGGGAAAGCGTAAACAAGCCAAAACAAATGAGGCAAAGAAAGCCCAGTCAGATAAGAATTTCTTATTATTCCAATAAAAAATACATTCATACAGAAATATAACAATTTTGCAAAACAATTTCAAATAAAAATTTCATAAAGCATAAACATAACAATTTTACAAAAGTTGTTTTTTTTTTCCTTTTTTTTATACAAAGAGTCAGAACAAAGAGCTGTGTGTGTGTTTTTGTGTGTTTGTTTGTGTGTGTTCTGAACATGAACGGTAGTGGCATAATAAAAAATGCAAAGATGGAAGTGAGCAAAGTTTTAACGCTAAATCAAGGCTCAATCACTGACATAGGCGCCCGTGGATGTGCCCGTCCGGAGCCAGCTCTGCTCGGTCCAGCGCAGCACTTTCAAGCCCCGATCTGAAATCTATAGCCTGCGACAGACAGTGCTGCGACATCGCATTTCCAAGGAGCGGGCGGCACTTTCTCCGGGACTTTTTAAATAAATCCCTATTGTTATTTTTGGACGAACCATGAGCTGCATAGGGACATTTGTTTTGTGCCAAGTAAACCAGCTCGATCGCCCCCGCCTCCACCCACCCTCCACCCTCCTGCCACACGCTAACTCACTTACCCCCGTGGTTTTCATAATACTGTTGCAGCTTGGCTAAAACAACGCAACACCAGACGGGTCAATACTCAGCCTACTGAGTCAGCAGTCTGTGACAGATCCCATGCCAACAAAACCTTTAGCGATTCATTACATTGAGGCTGTACAAGGCGAGCCCTGTCCAACTGTAGCCTGTTAATTACAATAAATCTTTAGCTTTTTCCTTCGGTCCCCAACCTGTGCATCAAAGGACAAGGAGGAGACAGAGAGGATGCTGGGAGATGGGTAGAGAAGAGGGGAAGGGAGGGGGACTTAGTGATAGACTGGCACATACTACACAGTAGTTAACAACTTTAATTAATGAATGGATAAGTGCTTTAAACATACATTAGGTTGTCGTATATTTACAATTTGTGGCTTGACTTGACTTGAATGTGACACATGACAGAGACTAGTGCTAAAACAAAAGGTCCTTTTTTGGGGCAATTTTACATTTAAACAGTCAATAAAAATCACATGTAATTGAGCCTTGATAGAGCAAGTCAAATCACCCATACAAACAAACGTGGCATCCCCGCAGGGCGCGGCCACTTGCATAAGGCACCATTAAGGTCAACAGTGCATTATTCCATAGAAAACCGAAAAAGAGAAGTACAAAAATTAAAAAAGCACATCCTCGTAGCATTGGATGAATGCAAACAATATGCGTGATTAGATAAGCAGTGGCGGTATCTCCAGAGTGATAAATGAATGTAGAGGAAATCATCAAGGCTTTATGTACAATATTGTAACATTTAACCGTTCGCATTTAGCTGCACTTTAATTGAACTATTTGCAGTCCTGATTACAGTGGAAACAGGAAATGAACAAACCCTAGAACCATGCAACACCTGTCTATGATACGGAAGTTATAGTATAGTTGTGTTATACCTCTAAGCACACAGCTTATACAATTGGACTACAAAGGAGATTTGTAGCTTGTAAAAAAATGATAAACCAGGCTACATAACACATTGCACATTTAGTAGCTGCACCAAAAAACACCAAAAAAGCTCCTGTCATACAGTGACCGGGGCGTCAGGGTCAAACGGACAGAGACCTGAAGGGCATCGGAACTGCCCTAGAACTGGTCCGACCGAGACCGCAGACGGGGGGCGATAAGAGCCCCGCTCCACCGGTTTGGGTGCCACACAGGCAGGTTCGCCTCACTGCCCCGACCTCACATTGCCACGGGGCGGGAGACACAAGTGCTCCTCGTCCCCAAGAATCCCATTCAGTCCACAGCAACATGGCGCCAGCCCCGGACCCGCCACTGACCCCTCCATCACGCCCTCTTCCTGGTCCAAAGGGGCCGGTGAGCCAATCGCAGACATTCACAGTGCACACATGCTTACCTCAGACTGTAAAGTACCAGTGTATCGGCTGTCCGGGAGATGTCCCAATTCATCATGCACCATACATACAATTCATTCATTCTTTTTGTCTATCTTTTATGATTTTTTTTTCTTTAAAGTCCTTCTTGATCAAAAAGAAAACTCTTCCTCGTCCATGATTTTGTCCTCTTGTTGCAACAGACAACCTTCAGAGCGCCTTTCTCCAAAGAGAGGTCCCGGAGGCACTGGGTTCAGGTGCAAAACGGCATGCTTTGGCTGGAACTCACTCCCTACACTCTGCTCTGGGACAGTTCAACCAGAAACTGGTCGGGAGACGGCGTCAGAGTCTCTCCTTAAACGTGGGTTGGTGCTGGCCTCGTTTAGATGTGCCTCTTCATGTGAAGGGCCAGATGGTCGGACCTGGAGAAACATCTGGGGGACACAGGGGAGGGACAAAGGAGTTAACAACAATGCTAAAGAAATAGACTCCAGCTGAAAGAAAGTCACTGCAGAGTCTTTGAGGAGTGTTTGAATAGACCGCTCTAGACTCATGGCAGTTTGGGGTGAAGCAATAAAACAAGCAAACGTGTTTCTTCAGGAGAAATGAGCTCCTCCTAATTTATTTTTATCAACAAAATGAAACTAAACGCTCCTGTGCTTTTAATCTGTTCACATCAAAAGGCTCGGTGCATCACATAGATGGATGCACCGAGATTGAAGCCATCTATCTTACTGAGAGGAACAAACAAAAGCTTATCAGAAGATGGACGACATTCACAGATAAAGCTCCCTTCTCACCTGTCACAGTGACTGCATTTAAATGGCTTTGCCCCAGTGTGCTTCCTGAAGTGTCTGGTCAGCTCGTCGCTCCGTGCAAAACGCCACTCGCATCCCTCCCATGAACACCTGTAGGGTTTCTCACCTGCAGAGGGAACAGGAGAGTTAATGTCACGTTTAATGCTCTAAAGCAACACCAAGAAGCAACAATGAGCCTTTCTGTGCCGATCCCTGCTCTGCTCTGTTGTTATTTAAATATAGCCAAATCAATCAGCCTCAGGCCCACATGGATGACACTGTCGACAGCAGTCACTCAAGACCTAGCGTCCCCTCAACCTGTTGGACCACTAACTGGTCTTCAAGCAACCTGAAACATGCGAGGAATGTGCCCGGAGACTGGTGCGGGGATGAGAGGGCCACACGTGCATTTTCACGCGGCTAATCAAAAATAAGAGCCGGTCAAATGACCATTCAGAGCCTTCCAACTCAGTGCCTCTGGCTCCCCGCCCATTCAGTCTTTCCCATGGTGAAACCCAATCTGTTTTGGAGGACTGAGGCCTTTTATCTCCCATGTGCTGCCCCTCCCCCTCCTCCCTACACTCTCAGTCAGTCACATTCCACATAGATTAGGTCACACTTTAGGTATCCAGCCATGCAGAGCTAATACTGCACAGCTCCAGCTGACGACATCATGCAATGTGGACCTTTAATTACATTACACAATGGACGGACAATGCCATTACGGTGCAAGACTAAATTAATAGCACTTTCAGCTTTTACTCAATATAAACCAAGATGTTTTAACTGTGGCGGCTTCACACTGAGCTCAGACTTCCTGTGTGTGCAGGTCAGCTGAGGTCAGAGCCTGGTGTTCAGCAGATGTCATGTCTCTAATAGAAACACACTCACCTGTGTGGGTGCGCTGATGTGCTTTGAGGTGGGAGCTCTTCGTGTAAACCTTGCGACAGCCGTTGAACTGACACCTGTGAATCCTCCTCTTGCCGTCTGGAGACGCATCCCCAGAGATGAGTCCGCTTTTATCTGACCCCTTGGTTATTCCGCCGCTCCGGATTTTTACCGGCAAGTGCAACTCCCCGTGAGCGCCCATCCAGCCATTAGACACGGCTCCGGCCTCCAAGTGGGCCTCCGGAGAGGACGGCGGCGTGCTGATGACAGAGGGGCTAAAAGGCCCAGAGCCGACCAGCACCGAGCCCAGCGGGTTGGAGCTAAAGCTGTGCGTCGGGGAAAGCTCCTCCGAACTGTCTGAGGCCTCGCTGCTGGCGTCCGAGTGTACGCTGTGGCTGTCCAACAGCGGGCTGTCCTGATTGTCCTCGTCGTGCGTCACCACCGGGATCTTTGGGTCGCACTCGCCCTTGGGCTTGTCCCCGCACGCCAAAATCAACTTGCTCCAGAGGTCCTCCTGCCCGTTGAACTTCAGGTCCGACGTGGACACGTAGGGTTCACTCTGGAGGTAGCGTTCCAACTCCAAACATGTCTGGGAAAAACACAAGGAAAGCGTGTTATTAGTGTGCAGTGGAGCAGAGGTTCATTGAGAGACCGCTCTATGGGAAATCCCTTTAAATCATGCATGTGCACACAGCCCTAACCACTCTGTCGTCTCATTTTAGTAAACGCTGACTACAGGAAGTTTGGAGCATTTTGGCTGCTTCTGCAGAATATGCCACACTGCTCTAATCTCTCTAGTCATTTGCAGCCTAATCACTTTGGTCATCATGCCTATATTATTATCCTGCTTACATTATCCTTAAACACTTTGTGATCTCATCTTTCCTGCTGACGGTGCTGAAAAAATTATAATTCCCAAGTGAAAAGAAAAAAAAACGATGCTACCACCATTTCTATTTCCGTCCGCATCGTCTAATCGCTGCGGTGATTGTGCCATATCCATGAAAGAATCCTCACATTTCCCCAGCCTAGCAGCCATCTCCATCTATTAGCACTTAAACACACACTTCTTCACAACACCGTGTCACGCGGGAGCCCCCCCCCCCCGTGATTTACGTCCCACCGGGATGTCACCCTCCGTAAACAGACGCCGCCATCCCTCCACCTGAGCGAGAGGCCCCCGGAGTCCAAAACGTGCACCGTCATCTGTGCCACTGACTCAAACGCAGAAGTCGGAGTCCTTTTAAGGAAGCGCGCTCGCACACACTTCCCCTTCAGACGCAGGGAAGTACTGGTGCTGCTTTTCCTCCTGCGTACCTTCCTCACATCCATCCTCAGACACTGTCACTCTCCGTCTCCCACCGTCTCAGGCATCAGAGGCCGTAAAGATGCTTTTCGCCGCAGCTGTTAAAAGTTGTGGAAAATACTCGACACATTGGAGGCAGATGTGGGGTAAATATTTTGGCTCCGGGCGCTCGCTTCTTTCTTTCTTTCTTTCTTTCTTTCTGCAGGCAATGTTTTCCAGCTGCACTAGCATCTACTCATGCGGCTCGGACACTCGATAGCCCCCCCCCCCCCCCCTCTCGTGTTGTTGTCGTGTGCACGCGGGGGGCCCCCTCGAGATTCACATCCCGAGTTCTGTCTAAAAAAGCTCGTCAGAAATATCACAATTATGCAAAGCGCGACGTCGCCAGCTTATGAATAGAGATGAGGATCAGAAAAACGGGCCCGGCGCCAGCGGTAATAAAAAACACTGGATATCGGAATGCCTGGAGCCATTTTTCACACGATTTGACTATCGCTCCGTCCGATCGCAATGATTATCTCGTCTTGTCGCGGCGTATCAATGTTTTCGCTGCACGGTTTGATCGCAAAAGTCTGACCGGGGGGATAGATTTACAAGTTGAGGAATGCATCTGGTGGAGACTGCGAGTGAAAACACGTCTGCGGTGTGAGTGCCAAGACGTGCGGCGTGCGTGTATTTTGGCCTCTCAAGTCTTGACTTTCACGCAGCACCACGCGTGATTTGTTTGCAGGAGCTGAGCGTGTAGTACTGGCTCCGATCTGAGCACCCCCCCACCACCCAGCACCGCCCACCAACACCACACTCCTCCTCCTCCTCCTCCTCCTCCTGCTGCTGCTGCACGTCAACGCAACGACCCTCACCGCTGTGCCAGGGGAATGAAACCGTGCGCTCTTTGACAAACCATGTGGGCACCAAAAAAGAAAAAGAAAGCACATGCACATGCACAAGCAGCATCAGCAGCATCAGCCCTGCTCGTGTGCGTGTGCAGCAGTGGCGCACGCACACGCAGAGGAGCTGTGGACGCGCAGTCTGTGTGGGTTTTTTTTTTTGCGTCGAAAGTGACTGTGTGTTGGCGCAGCGCTCGTCTCCAGCTGTCAAGAGTGACACACTGATCCACTTGAGCCCTGCCAAAAAACTTCACAGCCCCAAACACGCGCACAAAACACGCAAAAACAACCGCACGTCTGGAGGGTAGGAAAGTGCATGCTGCGTGATGGGCTGCGTCCAACACCTTGCACTCCCGATCGCCGCTATCAACTTGTTTCTCGTAAAGCGCCAGGACGAGGAGATACTACTACAACTAATACTACTGCTACTCCTACTTCTACTACTACTTCTACGCAGCAGCTTCCTTCCTTCCGCGTCCCACAACACTTTGCATCGCGCGTAAAAACACAACACATCGCGTGGTCTCATATTCACCTGCTGCCAGTACTCCTCCAGGGACGGTAAGGCGGAAAAATAGCCCGTGTCGTGAACTATTTGAAGTTCCTGAAAGATGCTGCACATGGGTAGAACATCCATTTTTTCCCCCGCGAGGAAAAAAAAGCTAGAAGCAAAAAAAACAACAAAAAAGGCTTAAGAAGAAGAAGAAGAAGAAGAAGTGGCGTTAAAAAAAATAAAAAAAAAGTACAAAAAAAAAAAGAGCCAGTCGGGAGGCGCGTGGAAGTGGAAGTGAAGCCGGGGTTGTGAGAGACGTCGGCGGCGTCGTATCCCCCCCGTGCGCGCGTGGCGTATCTCTTCCGTGTGTGTGCCGTGTGCTTTTTTTGTCGGGTTCCTCCGTGTCCGTCCGTGCGTCCGTGTGCGTTTGGGTCCGTGTTCGTCCCTCTTCCGCTGCTCTCCGCTCGCGCTCCGGTGCTATTCGCAAACACCGCACTGGAGACTGGACGTGCGAGGCGACTGCGCTCTGCAAAACTTCCCTATTCAAACCGAGGTGCCCGCCCCCCTCGCGCACGGCCGGATTACGCCTGCGACGCGCGGGCCAATCAGCGTCGACGTGGGGGCGGGACTTGGAATAATGCGGCGAAAGACCAATAACGCGCCGCCTCTGACTTCATCGCGCCGTTTCTCGCCTCTGATTGGTTTGTTCGTCTGCCTTGCGCTGCGCCGTGATTGGTCGGTTATTTTTAGGTGCGTATATAACCGCGCCGGACGGCTCTTCCCCTCGGTAGTCTGTTAACTGCGTGTTTCGCCACGGATAGCGCATGTGAGCCGACACGGTTGCACCGCGCGGCCCCCGTGAGCAACTTTTAGCACGGGAAAAAAACAAAAAGAACAGAAGAAAAGGGGATGAGGAGGAGGTGTGGTGTTGGTGGAGGTGGGAATGGGAATGACTTCACCAAAACTGAAACTGTGGCAAACTGTGGTATGTTGTTGTCGTCGTTACCAGGCAATGGGCCCCCAGACCGACGCGCTCTGTTTGTGTCGGGTTATCGGCAGTGACTTAAGAGGAAACATGAATGCGCACTTCTCTGTTGCGGCACTTCTGCTTTGGCCGAGCGTTTTGTCATTTGTTTTAAAAAATTGTAAAAAAAAGTTGGTGATAGGAAATGAAAACTTAAACGTCTTGGCTACCGATCCAAACAAAACGCACTGTGCAAAAGATTATGCAACAACCGAAAGCGAGGCATAAGGACTTATTAACAGCTTTATCAGATAATAGGCTGGATGATTTGCTTGTTAATGCGTGCAATTTTTCCTAATCAAATTAAATAGCGCATATATGACTCAGAACAAATGTAATAAACAGTGCACTCAAAGTACTTATGTATTCATTCACCGCTGAATGTTGTTGATTAAGTTGCTCTGTATAGAAAATATGTTTTATATATAAAAGTATTGGTGTTTACTGTCCTGAAAAGCACTTTAATTTGTGCTTTTTTTAATTACATGAAACCAATAATATCATCAGTTTAATGAACTACTGTGCAGACTGACGGAAAATCTGAAGTAGCTTTCCACGTATGAATCACCACCATAAATATGTTGTAACCGGTTGCTCGGGGCGATACAGTATGCAGATGGGCGATGACTAATGTTTTGCTAATCCACATCCATGTACTCTTAACTTCACACAGTGTTCCAAGGACGGCGGCGGCGGTGGCGGCGCATTACCTGGAATTAGCCGCTCGCAAACGTCACACAATGCAGTTCAAACACTTCTTCTTCTGCATCTTTGTTACACATTTTAACATTCCCTAAACAAAATCGTGGTTTAGCAGCTGCTGCGCGGATGCGATTTTGCTTCGCCGCTCCCCGGGTACAAATCCAATACTTTAATTCCCCTCTAAAAGTGTTGTTTGGCTCTGTTCTGATTTGGTTTGGGGAAGGATAATGTAAAGTACAACTCTTCTCCGTGACATTTATGGGAGCGGACTGCAAAAGTGTGCGCTGGAGTGAAATTATACCCTCCGTAATCGCGCTACTGTCTGGTGCTACCCAGCTGTATTCCCTCACGAGCGACTCTCCACTCTCAGCTGCATTCCATCACATATTTGGCAATGGCAGTACGTCACGCCGGCTCCGTCTTATCGCTTCCTCTTTTTTTTTTTGGTGGGGCGGGCAGCTACGCACGTGCGACCAACACAGGCATCTCCTTCCTGCCTGGCCCGTCCGTCGCACAAGTTTCGGAAGTGTAGCGCGTAGCGTGGTAGCGGGGACCGAGACTCCGTGGCACGGCGTCCCGTGGCGAGGTAAACAACGTCTCCGCACAGCGCTCCCATTGTCCCCGTCCGGAGTGGCAGTATTTTTCTGAGTAGACAACTGAGCCCTCTTTGTGCCGCAACGGGGCCATATTTGTCGCTCGTAGCATCTGATTCAGTCATATGTCCGCGGATGGCTTCAGAAGCCCGGAGCTGGCCCCTGTCTCTCGGCGAAGGAATTCCACATTGCTTTTATGTTTCTTAATAGCCCCCCATTCATTATGTCCCTCCTGGATTCGCTGGACAGTCTGCTTTGAAGAGGGGAGCTTATGCTGAATCCCTGTCCATTTAAAAGAGCCGCTAAATTTTACTCAGTCGACATTTGTACTGCTGTCACTGAGCGGGTATGTTATATGTTGTGTACTTTTTGGGTCGTTTTGCAGATGGACGATTGCATAGTTTTTAATCTCAGTGGGACTTTTTCTGGTTAAATGCAAGTTAAAGTCAAATATAAACTCATTCAGGTCGTTGCAGTTGATTGTTGCTGTTGTTATTTCGTAGCTTTTTCATAAGAAAGCGTTAAATTGTGTTCATTTTTCAGCATTTATCAAACTACTTCACAGATATTCGCATAGAGCGGTGTAAAAAATGTATTTATTTGTTTTTCATGATTATATTTTAGTAATGTCTCAAGTGTAAATGTCTTGGTAGTAAAAATGGACTGTAAAATAAACCACAAAACTGAGACAAAGTTTATTGATCCACAAGGGAAATTACTCGGACAGTGCAGAAATATAACTTAAAGTAATTTATCCTATTTTGAACCATTACAAACACTTTCTGGCTGCGCTTTCTATTCCAACCCTCTTCTATTATTAAAGAAAACATGCTTTAATCCTCATCTAAAATGGCTTAATAATAGAAACAGGTTCATTCGCTGTTCCCTTGGTCATGAAATAGATAAAACAGTTACAACTTCCTATTCAAAACAGCAGAATTGAAAGGCTCCGCCCCTTCACGGTGGCGTTTCACCGTAACAAGCTGCGGACTCAAATTTTTTCACGTTTTTGCAGTTGAAAAATGGCTACTTGACATTTTTGAACGCTTAATGTTTGACCCTGAGTTTGAGGTTTCCTGTAAAAAAAACTGCAAGTACGCACAGAGCAGTGGGCGGAGCTAGGGGGCAGGTGAAAACAGGACAACGCCGGCTTCTTGAAACATGCTATCGAAATACAACGTTGATTAAGCTGGGAGCAACATCATAGCAGGGTTATTAAAAGCTCTTAAAAGTCAAGTTTACATCATGCGTCCCCTTTAACGCCGTCAATCCTGCGCCGGAATGAAACCGTCGTACAGAATGTTTTTGATGTCGTCCGAAATCCTCCAATAACGCCGTCATTATTCACGCATTTACAAAGTTGCCCCGTGCGCACAGTCGACGTGTTTGATGAATACTGGAGTGCGCACGCGGGTCCCGCCGGGGCATTAGCGGTCGCCTTCAGTAATCACCTCCTCCGCGAGGCCTCGCTCATGAAGCATTTAGAGAATGCGCTGGGTCCGGCATGGCAGCTTTTATCTCGGAGGGCCAGGTCCGAAGCTTTATCATCGTTACGTAATCCCAGCCAGGCCAGTAGCCACAGGAAAGAGCAATTACTGCACGACCCATTTTAATGTATCACTGTCAAACCAATCAGTGAGTTGTTCCGAGGGTTTTTCGTCAGGAGAATGGCGGTCACTCAAGAGGGAGTTTTTTCACGTTTTGCATGAGGTGTGCAAGTTGGACGGTGGTTGTTCTGCACATCCCCAACTGAGTATCGTTTGTGGGCAGTGTTTATTATTTTAGAAAGTGTTGATTTGAATGCTATAACCAGTAAGATATTCAGTGTAACTTGAGTATTTACATTAAATAGTAGCTGTAATTGGCTTTATCCTCTATGTTCTGTGTGATATAAAGGCCAATATATTGACATTTAAAATCTAAATGTGTTATTTTACTGTTATTTAACCAAGTGTAAAAAAAAAAAAAAAAGAAAAAACTTGTAAATTGAAACCTGTTTTTGAGGGTGCAAAGTGGGACAACTTGCCGCACCCAATTATAAAAATATTCACATATTTAAACCAGAAACATTTAAGAAAGAGTCTCTCTCTTTGTTTTTCAAAATACCCAAACGACTTCATATCAGATTGGAGAGATTTCTGAGCTGTGAGAGTAGCTTAGCAAAGGGCTCGTGTCCTCCAATCAGTCCGTACTCACATAATTTAAGTCACAACACCAACAAAATAACAATGGGGAAACTACAATGATACTACAAACTTGTAAGGCTAAATGCAAAGTCAAGTGCTTTGATATCTGCTTTATTTACACCACATTATCTTCTGTTCACACACTAGAAGGGCAACGTATCGGACAATGGGAATAAAAGTTGTTTCTTCGAACAATAACGAGTTGAAATCTTGACACGACGGCGTTTGATTGGCCAATGACCATCTGAAAAGTGTAATATATCCATTCGTATCTGTCGGTGATTGAGTAGTTTGGTCAATCGTTGCAGTTCCATCCACAGCCACTGGGTAACCACCGGTTTGGCGGCGTGTTCCAGCTCTTCCGCCTGCGCTGTGCGACGCCCCGACACTTCACCTCTGGAGCCCCAAACACATTGTAGAAAGTTTTGTGCACAAATTACTGGCTACAACTTTTATTTTGCGCGGCAAGTTTGTTTGCGTTCCCAAAGCAGATGTTGCAGCAGCTGTCTATATTTAAGAGAAGTTCAAAAAGCAACATTTTTCCAGACTTGGAATTTTATGGTTCATGTGGTCCGCAGGCACGTTTAGATTCATGCATGCATACAACCGGCTGCTTTTTATATCATTATATGTAATAAAACCCATGGTGTGTGCTATACAAATATATATGTATCCATTATTTTGACTAAATAAATGTCACAAGTTATATCGTCATTATTTGAAACATTTATTCATATATGTCATGTTAGATTAAGACCAGTTATAATGTATAAATTAGGTTTTTGTCACTGTAGATTGAACAAAGTATGGTTTTGCGTCAGGTTTTTGGGATAGAATCATTCATAACAGAATTTAAATTAGCAGTTTTGTTAATGCATTTACACTAAATGTAGTTCATTGGATAAATAATTGTAATCAGAGTTGAAATCATGAGTAATAAAAGATAAAAAGCGGCTGATATTGACACAAATGAATATCCTGATACTTGTTTTTTTAGTATCCCAATAATTAACTCGGGTTTAAGTGTCAGACAAAGATGAAATTTCTACAAACTTATGCACAAAAGTGAAGAAAAATCACTTTAAATCCTTATTTGGAAAGTAAGTACAGCATATATTTAATTTTGTTCTTTTTAATCAGGTCTTTGTCTTGATTTTTTTAGTGTAAATAATATTCTCAGTATTACAAATCTGCCTAATTTATGAAAACAACATCCACAATATCTCTGTATATAATCCGCCCACCTCTAATACATAACCTAATACTGCCCTGATTTTACTCTCTTTTTTACTCTTTTACTGATATTACACTCTATGAATTCATTATGAAAATTTACCCGCATGAAATTAATGAGAAATGTTTTAAGTTTAACCCGTTCAATTAAGAAAAAAATGTCCGTAGTGCATCTGCCAAAGCCCAATAGTCGCTGGCATAGATTTAATTTAGCATGTTATTTAGACTATGCCACGTATGTGTATCTGATTGCTGCTACTCTTTTGCGAGCGTGTCATCCGGTCGTTTCCGCTCTCACCTTATTTACCAGATCAGCAGAACGGTATGAGCGGTATGTATCGTATCTGTACGTCATCGTTTGTTTAGTAATAACACTTGGCACATGTTTAACTGCCAATCAAATCCCCGGAATTGTTCATTTTCTGCTTTACAGCCCGATCAATTGGAGCCTGATACCTCACCTAAACCCCATACATTGTTGTCTTGTTGTAACAAAGAGAAAAAAGAACACATCGCCTTTGTCTGACACGGTGTTTAGATACGTCTGTGATGCTCGCAGAGACTCCATCATTCCAGAGATGCCCCGTATCGATTCCTCCCTCCAATATCTCCGCAAACTGATGTATCGGGCGATGTGAATGCGCGCACACAACCCAATCCCCCGCGCCGCAACTCCAAACATCAGCGCCGACTGAGTGATTGCCGCGTCCCGCACTCGTCTGCTCGGAAACGCAGATATATAGGCCTCGGCAAGGTCAAGAGCCGGTTGCCCCCGGTGACAGGGCTGACACGGAGCACACATGTTGACGTGGGTCGGCTCTCGGTGCATTTCAATGAGAGGATGGACCTGTGATTAGAAGTGTGGCACGCGAGGCTTTGGGCTGGAGCACATTTGTAAGCTGGACGCGGCCCAGCCCTGTTGAGTATGTAATCCAAAACCAGGCCAATGATTATCTCCCCTCCCCACCAGCGCTGACTCAATTCTGATTTATGATTCGAATGAGTATCGATTTCTCCCCTGCTCTTTCCCCCCCTCGCTCCCCTCGTCCATTTTTCCTTTTAACAAAAGAGTGAATGATGTATGCATTGATTTCCAATCAATTATTTTTATTCTCATTTTATTTAAGCTTGGACAAATTTTCAGCGGCCCCCACAGAGGGCCATGCATCTCCATCAATAGTGCTGTAGCTCATTACTAACTGGGCCGCTGATGTTAAAGCGGGCACGTATCGAGAGGCTCTTATTCTTCAATCTGTCATGTCGATGTTAGCATTGCACCGCATTAACTTGTCCTCTTTCATTTATGAAATAATGGCAATGGAAAGATCCTCCATCACTCTGTGGAATATTTCAGCTTGTGTAGGCAGTATGTGTCGCAGCGTGACTCACATGAACCATATGGAGGAGGGGCAAATATCTTATATTTATTTGAAACTTTCACACAGACGTGTCCAGTCAGGTAAACTGAGACTTACTTAATTAGTAATGAGAAGGCAATGACAGACTTGTTGCTGCTCATGTGGCTCGGAGATTATAATTGAGAAGCTTTTGCCAAAATGTATTGATTCCTGAAAACGTATCCAATTATACTAACTACAAAGAGGCAGCGTCATTCAAAGTCCTGGTTCTTACTTGTGATTTTGCTGCCTCGCCGCTTTATACGCCAAAAACAGAGCTTCAAATAACCATATGCAACAGTTTACCGCCAGATCAATGAAAATGTTGACTTGAATACCAAGTCTGTTTTTACCACACACAAATAAAGAGTCTGTGATCTGTTTTGCCCTCTCAGAGATGTGCTGTTAGTGGTTTATACGTAGTTTACAGTCAGCACTGGCAGAATTGAGTGCTTCAGCAAGTAAACGGCGACTGAAGCTGATTGGAAACATGTTTCTTTATACCTTTACCACTAACTAATGGCTTTGTGATGCCGGTGCATAATGTCAATATATGGATACTTCAGTAATGTCTGCTTCCAGTCAATAAGCCATTTTAGCTGTCACTCACTGTTTCTGCCATTTTTGTTATTTTTTTCCAACCTCTTTTCTATTTGAAATGTTGTCGAATAAAGAAGCTTAATTTAGTTACATTTTTTGTTATTTTTGTTATGGACTTTAAATAGACAATTCATTTTTTACAGTATAAAAGCAGCTTTAAAAAAAATGTATCGAGAAGTGATTCATTCAGTATCTCCTCTGGTGGTAATTTATCTCTGGTTTATGATTGAGATAAAACTAGCTAATCATAATAGTTTTGGGGCTGAACTCATGTAGAGAAGAGGTTGTTCTTTTCTCCTTGGCGTACGTCAGGAATATTCAACTCAAAGGTCAGATTTTTCGGAAAGTTGCACAAAACATCCAATCCAAATCCAACATCCAAAACAAAGATATTTTTGGATCATGATAACCGCTAAATTTTTGTGGAAAAATAGAATACAAAAGGCCAGCATTGCTCTGAAAAATACTGAGCTGGAATTAAACCAGAACTAAGAAAGTACCGACAAGTTCTGGACCAGGACTATCTCAACATGAAGCTATGGCTAAACCAGAATGACACAGAATGAAACCCCGGTCCAAACAAGAGAAAATATACTTTTCCATATTTGGAGGACAGCCGTACGTTTAATAAGCGTTTAAAAAGAGCGGGACTCTTGTAAAACATTTGACCGTCCGACTTCGCTGGTTTGTGAGTCGTCGTTCTTGCTTCGCTAGCGCAGTCGCTCTTTACATGGGGCACAGTTCGTTTCCGTGGCAGTTTAGCTTAGTGTTAGCGGTGTAGCATCCTCTCCCGATTCTACCTTCTGATAGTCGACGGACAAGATCAACTTTATTTTAATTTTCTCCTCCTAAACATCACTTTGGCGATGTTAATGTCTCGTCACAAACGTTTCACAGTATCCGCCCAAAATACCTTGCATTTCTTCAATTACAACCGTGAAAAACATGCACGGCCTCTCCGCGGATTCGACCTTTAACTTTGACCCGGTTGCGCGACCGGTTTAATGCCGCACTGCGAAACATTCCGGGCGCCGCAAGACACGCCGCGTTGAGCGAAATCCTGCAACACAGCTGGACTTATCTCGCAATCTCTTCGGTCCTTGCACATTTTTAACTCTTCGCTCAAGTCCACAAACTCACAAACATCCCTTTGTGAAACGCCTAGAGAACAACGCGCTCTTTGATTCCGCGCAGGCCTCGTCACGTCCCAGGCATCCGCGCTAAATATTGCCACAAAAGAAGCGGCTCGGAGAATGTAATTATGACGCAAGCCCCGAATCGGCGCTAGCAAAGTGTCAGCGCTAACGCAACGGCCCGTCTGCGAAATGCCCGTCGACGCAGCCCGGTGTTTTCGGCCCGTGTTTTGACAACAGGGAATTAGCAGCTAGCGCGGCTTGAGGTTAGCGAACTTGAGTCGCAGAGAAACGCACGGGGAGAGTTTTGAGACGCTTGTGTATGAATATGGTTGGAATGAAAGAAAGCTGCTCCTACTGTGATGGGGAAACGACTCGGAATATAAAAGTTTTTTGCGAAATAGCAGGTGTGCCGGCTATTTGATTTGTCGGAACTTTATGTGCAGTGAATGTAAAATGACAGAACAAACCCGAGGAGGCGTTCATATAAAGTTATAAACAGCTGGCAACATTTTCAAACGCCATTTAAAGTGCCTCTGACGGACTCGTTGAACTAAAATGCAGTTAAAATGAATATATTGTGAATTTTGCTGAAATTTGTCTTAAAAAATGTGCAAATTTTTTAGGTTTGTAATTTCACTTCCTGTTTATTATTGATGACATCACACCCAGCTGGGCAAAAACTCGTCTAATATTTTCAATCGACAAATACAAATATATGAGAGCGACTTTATTTTGTTGAAATCATGTTTAGAGAGTCAAAAAAAGTTGTTTCTTTGTATAAATTATGCATAAACTTGACTGGAATGAGTATTCACGATGTGATGTCACTTCCTGTCATTTTTCTACAGATTTTTCCAACATCTATCTCCACAAATACCTGCTCGATTGGTGTAACACTATAATTTATATGTACAACAGGTATAAACACACCAAATAAAGTCAACATTAGAACATCGTAAAAACCTGTCATACGTCACTTTAAATATTGTGGACGATGTTTTTATCGTGATATATTGGCATATTAAAGGAGCTCTATGTAACATCTTTGGTAGAACCTGACTTTAGATGTTATTTACTTGCCTGGAATGTTCCGTTGTATAGCATTAAACGTATGTACAGTATCTCCATGGAAATAAACAAAGCCAAGTTACAAGTGGAAAATGCATGAAAAGTTACATAGCTCATAGTTAACATTAGACAAGCGCATTTATTATTCAAATTTTGAGAGATGGCAGGTCCGACTGAGACATACCCTGCATCAAAAAGTCGACTAAAAATAGTTTACACCTTTTTTTAGGCTCGTGGGAAGTTCCGCATCGTCCCGGAAAGGCAGATTAAACTGTCCAGTGACTCCCAAATCTCCAGCTAATTCCATTTTATCATGATCCATACAAATCCTGATCAAATCCTATACAAAATAATGAACTATTAAAAACTTTGGACGACTAAGACATCATTGACAGATTTACGACTTAACAGCTAAAGGTTTATAGCCCCGAGGGACGGCTATAATCCCAGTTAGGTATTATTTTCAAGCTAAACAAGCCTATATAAATGTGTAGTTTCAGTGAACCAGAGACAAAAACATCCGTCGTGACTTTCGCAAACACATTCGAGTCAAACATACAAACAACCCAACAAAGCCCAGTTATTTAAGTTATGCGGAGGACACTCTTAACACACTAACATAATTGTACGCTTGAGTCGAAAGCGCACTTGAGCTAAGTGGCACTTTAGCAACAAACGGTACGTCACTGTTGTCCGCGGTGGCCTATTTCGACGTGGGACCGTTTCAAACTGTTGACGCGGTCGTAACATTTGAGCGTTTTCAACTCGTCGCCGTGCGTTATACTGCGTTGTACTGCGTTGCACTGCGTTGTCGTGGTGGTGGTCCGAAAATAAGTGGTGGATTAATCTCCGCGGATCTTTAAAAGCGCTGGAAAATCTCGCCGACATTTGAATGGCGCGTCGTTTTCACTCTTGAGCGAGTTGTTTTTCCCGTCGCCGGTGCCAGCTCGCCACTAAAACCTATATATCGCCATTATGCGGGGTGGAGGAATGTGAAGTATTTTCATTATTTTCTGCCAAACTCTGTGGGAACCAGCTCCACATGGTAAAAAAAAAGAAAAGAAGAAGAAAACGCAAGCCCGACCCACTGATTAAAAGAAACTGCGACGCATTCACGGTACACTTTCGGGTGTGGGAGGGAGGGAGGAGGTGGGTGGGAGGGAGTTACGATCGTGTTACCGAGGACCGTGAACGCACCGCGCACTCCGGGATTGGACTCACCTCTCACCCAGTTTAGTGCAGGGAAATTGCTCTGACTCAGAGTTTCAACGCTTGTTGCAGGAAATGTGTGACGGCGGCTCGGGTCACTCCGGGACACGCCATTGTTCAGACGTCCTGGAGCTCGGTCGCTTGTGGTGTTTTTAAATGTCTCTGTTGGAATAGAAGCGCAGAGTAAAAGCCCCGGAGCGCTTTTCTGTCATGAAGTACGCGTGAATTTAAAGGTACACGGTGTATCTTTGGCCATGCTCTAAAGGCAAAGTCATAACCTGTCCGTAAAGACAAGCAGATGGCGTTTGTTCCGTCAGAAAAGTTTGGTTTTTGAGTTCTTTATTAGATTTATGGAGGGAAAAGTAATCGAATTGTGATTTTTTTTTTTTTTTCTGACAGGCATGTGATTCAAGTTTGATCAAATTTTAGATATGCAATTTCAAATTTGAGAGTGAAACTTGAACTCCAAAGCTTCTCTAAAGGATTCCATGTATTTCAGAACAGATTTAGCCGTTTTTTTAACACGATTAAATGAGTTTTGTTTGTTTGGAAATTGCCTCTATCCGTCTTTTCCATTTAAATAATCGTAACCTTTTGAATTATCATTATTTTGCTGACTTTTGCATGTTTTAAAGATGCCACGATATGCATTTTGACGCTATGATTGTCGAGAGAGAAAAAACGACAAAACACAAACAACAAATCAAACTTTCTGAATGACAAAATGAAGTCAATGTGCCTGAAGTCCTTAAGCAAAGATTGAATTCAACACTTTTGCTTCTAAAATTACTGAAATGATTTTATTTGCACTCTTCTCTTTTAGCTCTTAATCCGTTTTGTGATTTCTGTCTCGTCTTTGTGATTTTAATGCATTTTTCTCCCGTCGTGTGAAGCACTTTGAATTGCCTTGTGTACAAATTCTCCTCTACAAATTGCAAACTTGCCTTGCCTAAAATCGCTCTGATTATTAGTCGTTTCAGTTCGTAACCTCATAATCTCGACATCCCCTGCAGTAAAATCACAGGAGGACACGTGAACCCAAACGACCTGCAGATTGAACCCGCTGAGAGGCACAAATCAGCATACTTTCACTTTTTCACAAACGGTCCACGATGTCCTCTCACCATTGTCTTTTATTGACTGTCTCTGGGTGGACGTGAGGCCTCAAGCTCCGGGGCGAAAGCAGAAGTGGATTTCCTGAAACGTTATAGCTCCTCTCTGATCTCCACGTGTCGTAGAGTGAGTGACCTGCCTTTGGGCTCCAATGTATCCCAACGTTTACAGTGATGGATCGGGCCGCTCTCCTGGCAGTGTCGGTCAGCTGGGACGGGCCGCGGCTCCGTGTGACCCAAAATGTCGGGATGAATGACGCCTTTGTTTGGCCCGGCGTATATATGAACTCATTAACCTTATTCGCGATCCGACAAAGCGTTTAATTTCACTCTGAACAACGTGGATTAGAGAGAATTGCAGGCTGTTGAAGTGGAATAAACATAGCTCCAGTGAGGCATGTTGTTGTTGTTGTTGTTGTTGTTGTTGTGTCCTTAGGCAAGACACCACCGTGTGTCCAGTGTCCATGTGCGCTGCAGCATGAATGAGAGCGTGTTCGTGAGAGCGGATGCAAATTAGCTTCATCGGCTTCGTTACCGACGAAATAAACAAATAATAATCATGATAACACCTTTATTCTTTATTTTAGTGACATTTAGCATCTGATATTCAAAGTGAAACTGGTGCGTATTGATCATAAAGTGACAACTTCAAACTCTTCTCAGTTAATGAATGTTGAAAGGTGTAAAGTGCTTTTATTCAAATGTTGTTCGGACTGGGCATTATGGACAATCCTTATTTATTGTCTCATAAACCATTTAGAACCATAAGCAGCAATTTTAAACTGCCTTCAAACACATTTGTCTAAATGTGCATAATGTCATTTAGTTTATTATAATTTAGTTTCAATTACTATTGAGTTTGTTTTACTTTTACCAATTATTTCGTGCGTAAGCCTAATTAAATTATATTGTGTTGCCTCAATTCATAACCAGGCTCTGCTAATAAGAAAGTCAGGAGTAAATGTGTTTCATTACAAAAATATATATATTCAGCATATTTACATTTATGGACATTGTTGCATATTGAAACCTTAGATTAATCCAATTAATATGATTTATTACCAAGCTCTAAGTTTGTGTTTTAACACTTAAGTTTTCTGTTTCAGTTAAATTGTGTAATACAGCTTTTCACAACTTATTTACCTAATTTATGGTATGAATGAAGCATTTTCCATAGAAATAAACAAACCTCCCTGAACTTTTACTTTTACACATTTTACACATTTTAGTCATTATAATTACTCTGGTCCTTTTATACTTTAAACTACTAAAAGTATAAATGAGTTCTAGCCTTTGGAGTTCCCTGTTTGCCTGAACCAAGTCGGCCCGGAAGAGGAATGTTCAGAATGTGGAATCAATAAACAGGTGAGACTCCGCCCCCTCAGTGTGATTTAGGGCCATCCTCACTCGTTCGCATTGTTCCGTTCTCTGAGACGCGATTGGCCGAGGGACAATCAAAACGCCGATCTAACGTAATCCGATGCGCGAACACGGAGTACGTTTGTAGAGTCACGGCGGCATTGTCGGGGATTCTCACCTGGAGTCACCTCGGGACCCTTAATCCTGTCATTGTGTTATCGAGAAGGTTTTTACACGGCGTGAACAGACAAAAGTTACATTGAGGTAAACAGGTTCAATTGGCCTTGTCGTAGTCGTAGATAGACATCAACAATAACCACTAGAACGGCTTCGACTGAATAAAACTTGCTTATGATGCCTGTTAAATCCTAATTAAAACAGATTATTTCCAACAAAGCAAACGTTTACCTACTTTAAACTTTCTGAGAATAAAAAAACAAAACATGGATCATTCCAGACTGCAAATACTTTCAAATATCATGTACTTTTGATCATAATCGACCTTTTTAATGTATCATCCACGCTGCGCAGCGCTAACTCCACCGACAGGAATACAACGAATGGATCTGTAAAGTCGTTTATTTTGCTCTAATTATATATGTATGACCCTTATGTTGCTCGTTTTGTTACTGCAATTACTTGTAACCGACTGAAAATACCAAACACCAAAGCATTTTTCTGTATTAAAATGAACTGCTATCATTATTGATGCTCTTTTGAGTTGTGATGTTACATTTTACTGTTATTTTACGCATTTGTGTTTTTAATGTCAATCTCAATGACTGTAAAGCACTTTGCATAGAAAACGTGCTACCGTATTTTCCGGACTATAAGTCGCACCGGAGTATAAATCGCATTTTTGGGAGAAATGTATTTAAAATCCAAGACCAATAACAGACAAGCTTCAAATGCAATTTAAAATTAAAGCCGCGGTAGCGTTCAACACGGCTGACTTCCACTGTTGCCAGTGTGAAAATAACGAATAATATCACATATAAGTTGCTCTGGAGTATAAAACTAAAAACTATGAAAAAAGGTGCGACTTATAGTCTGGAAAATACTGTATGTACTCATACTTTGTCGCTCGCCGTCACTGACACCTTTAAACTTTACCTGGATAAAACTTCGCAGCATGTTCGTGGGCGTGTCAATAAAGCGAGCAGGCCACTCTCCCTTTCCCCATTGTCCGTGCCCCCCCGTCCCGGTCCCATCTGCAGCGGCGCTATCAGGAGTCCACGCTGCCCAGGGGGTCTTTGTACCCCACAACACCACCAACAATGCGACTCCACCACCTTCACTCCTTATCGCACCTTTTTTATCCCCACTCGCATCTCGAGCCCATTCCCGCCAGATCTGGGTCAGAGATGAGTTTCGGATGAAGTTATCTGATCCCCTCGGCCCGGGTCGAATCGGGGGGGGGGGGGGGGGGACACACACACAATGGAGATAAGAAAGGAAGAAGTGCTTTGTTTTGGGTCCAGTCCACGTTCAGACTCACAAGTGCGGCGCTTTTCCGCTCGGCTGCCTCTGTAACGAGCTGTCTGCGGAGGTTCAGCGGCGCGGAGCGGAAAGTGAGACGGGATCAGACGCGTTGCCAGGGCCGATGCCGCAGCGCGTCTGTGTCAAGTCAGACTTCGCCGCGGAGGAAGCTTTGGCCAATCCGAGCGTCGCTGTTTTAAAGGGCACGTATTACTATGAACTTTTTTTTAACCCGGTTACGATGCTATTTCCGTGTCATTACTTGACTCGAGCTTGTGTTTTTGATCGAGAAATGCTGTGTTGTCCTGCGACTGAGGATCGGACGCTCAAAAAAAATCCCTGTTGCCACCCACCCCCCATGTCCCCGCCCACATCCCCGGACTGTAGTTGCGATTATTTCCGATATGTGTAAATAAAAACGTGTAAATGACTATTCGCTGCTTGATGACTAAACGAGAATTAAATGTTTGGAAAAAGAAGACTATGCGCTGTTGCTATGGTGAAATGTCACGATAAAGAGGCGGGGCTTGTCAGGTGTGCAGCTTTGAACAGGAAGTCAATGAACATGTTTCTTTTATTCAGCCGTTTTTGATCAAAATTGCAGTTTACGATGAAGAAAATATAAAATGACAATCTACTTATGCTATAGCTCATTAAACCTGCAAAAAGCAACGGCATGTCTCCTTTAAAGGTGAACAGGATTTTCCACAGTATGGCATTAAACCTGTTTATATTTGCATTTGTTTAATCACTGGTGCTCTAAGACCCTTCACCAGAAACAGATTTACACAATACTTTTAAATATTTGCACTGTTCTTCCAAACTGTTATAAGTCACACTGTTTTACCTACGCTTAAATGTAAGATATGTTTAATGGCAAACATCGTTCACCAAATGTTACATAGTGCAGCTTTAAAATGGGCTGTAAACAGATTTCAAAAGTTTCTTGATGCTGTGTTTAAAAATGTCTCCCACTGCTTTAAGATGAAAGCTGTAAAGTTGAACAGATTTAAACATAATTCTATAGGTTTGACAGTGTACAGTGTGCAGAGATCTGATGTGTAATGTATATCACAACAATATACAATATAGCAATATAGCACGACAAATGTGCTGGTTAATCTTTTATTGACATTTTACTTTTCGCTTTCTGTAGCTTAAAAAACAAACAAAAAAACATACACGATTTGAAGTGCATTTGACAGGTTTTTCAAAATTTCGAATTTTGACTTTATTTAGTGTATTTATTATACCTGTTGCACATATAACTAATATTTTTCGACAAGCCATTTGTGGAGGAAACGTTGAAAATGACAGGAAGTGACATCACACTAGGGACTCATTCCAGTCAAAGGTTATGCATAATTTACAATACAAAAACAGAAACTTTTTTGACCTTATAAAGCATTAATTCAACAAAATAAAGTCACTCTTATATATTCCTATTTGTTAACAAAAATCGTGTCATTTGATGAGTTTTTGCCCAGTGTTTCCTGGGTAACTTCCCTGTGTGATGTCATCAATCACCAACAGGAAGTGAAATAAAAAACCTAAAAACTACGCTCTTCTGTGACAACTTTTTACAATTTTTCCGCAACATTCTAAACACATTTATCTTACCTGCATTTCAGTTCGACGAGTCATCCGACCTGTCATCCGCACTTTAAATTCAAACTGCGTAATACACCTGAACGATACGAGCAGCAATTAGTCACAAACACATCCAGGAAACGTCTTGCCCGAATCAGATAAGGCTGAGCTCGGTCCCGGGGCCACTTCCCCGCAGTGAAGCCTCGAGTCAGCCGCTGGTCATTCTAACGAGCTTCCTGCCCTGATGACTGCGCGGCCCGGATAAGCTTCTTCAAAGCAAAGTTTGTGGCACCGTAAAGAATGAACTTTGGGAGAAAATCTTTAGCACGAGCGCTCGTCCATTTATCATAATTGTGTTTTTGTCAGTAAAACGCCTGATCAGACCGCGGGCTAATTCGACGTGTGAACTTTAGCTATAGGAAACACATCAGCCGCGCTGCACCTTTCGCTAAGGTCGTGACTTTTAAAGGTTGACTCCAAATAGCCGGGCTTTTGTTGACTCAGCACTCGTCTGCACACCTAGGAAGACACTTGGAAGGCAAGCGGCTAATTCATTTAAATTTATACAACATATATTATGTACATTTAGAGTTTATTGATGTGCAAACCATCTTTTTGTACAGATTTGAATAAGAAAAAGTTGGTTTACCAGGCTTAGGATCCAGAGTTTAGACTTGGTTCGGTCTTGGTCAGATTTGGTCTTTAATCCTTCTTTAGTGCTTGATTACAGGAAGTGGAAGGTTGGGTAGATTTAATTTTTGGGGTTTTCCAGTAGCGGAACATTTATGTTTTGCATGTTTTAATTATTATAAATGACAAAACAGAATTTGAATGTTCTTAAATTCCACTGAATACAATTTCTTTGATTAAAAAGTTGCAGTTTTCATCATTTATTTGTGTTCCTGCTTCCCAAAAACTGTCTTTAGTTCTTCAGGACCTGGAAAAATATGTTTTCTGAACCAGTTTTCTGTACAAGTTGCACCTTAACTTTGTTCTGCACTCAGCTCTATAGAGGTGAGAGACTGATTATATTGTAGATGAAGCTGTTTGAAGATATACAAACTTTGAATATAGTGTATATTGTTTAAAATAAAATAACAATATCAAAATGTTGCAACAAAGAGCGTAATAAACATAAACTTGTTTACATGTTTTAGTGTTATACTCCAAAAAATATTCCTTTTTGTCAATATTGAGCTTTGTATTCTGATTCAAAACCCTTGTATAGTTTGACATTCATTCTGTTTTTTGCCCATTAATATCTCTTTTTTCCCTTATTTTTCTTCTCATGTAAGTAAGTACATTTTATTTGTATAGCACCTTTCACAGACAGAAGTCACAAAGTGCTTCACAAAACACAGAGTAAAACGATAAAAACACAACGAATTTACAGTGAGCAATACATATACAACAATATACAGTAAAATCAGCCGCTAAAACAAATACAATTAAAAGGCTTGACTAAATAAAAAGGTTTTAAGCTGACTCTCTGCCGCAACTCTCTGTTAGGCCTTTTTAAAGTTTGACTCCAAATAGCCCGTCTTTGTTGACTCTCGTCTGAACATTAGAGAGACACTCCGCGGTCCGACGGCGGACGGCGAGCACTTAACAGCGAGGCGTCGCCAAAGCAAACCCCTCCCACCATGACCTCACCCTCCGCTGCCGAACTTTGAACGCTTATGTCATATATTTGACGTGTGTGTCATCGCCGCTTCCGTTCCCCTGGCTTGAACCGGTCCCGTGTGCGCACAGACCTTGTGTTTTCGCCCTCTCTCCAAAGGGAAATCCTATCCTCCAAGCGGTCCCATTCTTCCGTCTATTGCTTTTGTGCCGTTTCCATTGTTAACTCGGGTTTTAGCGCGTAAGCCCCTTTCTTTTAAACCCCGTAAGTCCATTTCCCAAGCTTACATAATGGACAGACTTGAGAGTGCACACTTGAGCGGGCGCTTTGATCTCCGTAGACGCGCGCCACGTCGGTTTCACCTCAGATTTAACCTACAACCGCGCGGCTAATTGCCTTAAAAGGGACGGCCAGTCAGTGTCGAGCTGGAGTTTTCCGTGCAGCGTTTGGAGGAACAGACAAAGGAACATCGTGATCTGATGAAAACTCAAAAACTGGGAAAAAAAAGATGAGAAAGTTAATAGTTCCTTGTAAAAGTGCTGTGATTGATTTGAATCTCTCTGGTTGATGCGACCTTTGCCGTGCCTGTTCCACAATGTTCTTCCGCATTGATGCAACCAGGGGATTGCTAATTGTCCTGTGAATCATTAAGTTGATTGTTGGCCGAGCAGTGTGAGAGTGTCTGATTTAAACCTTGCCAGGGCAGTAGAGGGACATCCAAAAGAAACGCTCAAACCGTGAATGATTACAATGCAGGAAGTACATGTGGAATTGTAACATGTGTACATTGTAACGCTCCAGATGGCCCGTGTCCTTTGATTTTCAACAGCGTGCCATGAGGTGTGAGATTCCGTTACCGCGTTGCAAGCAAATCAAGCAAAGCGATGAAGAAACTATACCAATCACATCTCGTTGCCAAATTTAAAGAACTAGACAGTGTAATGAACATTTTATTCTACATTTTGAACTAAAAGGTGTGATTGTTTTGCTGATGTTTTAGTAGTTGTTGTGCTGCAGAATATGTTCAGCCATAAAGATGTGCCTGGGCTAAGTAAGAGGATGTGACTGTGCGGTTTCAGCCTCCTGTTTCGTGATATTTCGAGGACTTTTGCCCATTCAAAATATATTATACATTTGGACCGTTAATTGCGTCGAAACTCATGACCGTAAGTGATCAGAAAAACGTCATATTGACAAAAAAATTGCCGGGAAAGTGCTTTGGCCACATTGTGAAAAACGAAAAAATGATGAATTATGTCGTGCAATCTCTCGATTGTCCTGGAATGATCCATTCTAAAAAAGGTTCCAAAAAGGTTTAAAAATCAAGACGATTCAAGATAACGATTGTCAAAACCCCTTTAAAACCTTTTGACTTTTAACTGTGTTGCATATGTATCGTTCACTGTAAGTTTTTTGTGTTTTTATCGTTTTATTCTGTATTTTTGTGAAGCACTTTGTGACTTCTGTCTGTTAAAGGTGCTATACAAATACAATGTGCTTACTTTTATACTATGAAAAGAACAATAATATAACCTACCATACTAGTAAATGACACATAAATAATACATTCTGTAGGTTTTATCTCTTGCATGACCTCGATATCCGAACATAAATCGTGTGTACAGCTGTAGTACCTAAATCAAAATCAGGAACAATACACAAGTGGTGAGAAGTTAACCTTTTACTTTACACTGGACTTCCCCTTTAAACGCATTAATTACCCTGAGGGACTTGTAATGTTTTCCAGCCCCGAGTATGACAAATCCTTCTATCCTCGGTTAAGTGCACATGCTCCTGCTGTTTGCTTTCTGATCAGATGATTATGGTGACTTCACTCTCTCTTCACCCTCCCCCCCCTCCTCCCTCCCGGGCCGTCCCGTCAGCAGATACCTTTGCCCGGCTGAGACTGACTCATCCATATCTCATGACTGTGCTCTCCAATGCGACCTGTTGTTCGCAGTTTCCCGGAAATAGGCCAGAGCGGCGAATTATACCGCTGCCGCTACCGCCGCCAATCGCCGGCCGCCGCTGCAGGCTCCTGGGAACGGCATCGACGTAAACAAATACGGCCCGACCGCAAACTGTACGCAGCCCTAATCCACGCGTCAAATAGACTGTGATAAACGGCCTTGTCGGAGCTCATCTGTCAGAGGAAGAGCTGGTCTTCTTCAGAGCTGATGCCGTTCGCCGCTTCTGGCCTATTTCTCCTCTAGTTTTCGTCAAAGTGAGTTAGTGTTGGTGGAGTTGATCATCTGGTTTTGGAGATTAGATCATTTGTCAGTTTGCAAAGTTACGAGAGAAGAGAAGTCGCGTCGTGTTTTGACCAGATGTTGCGTGAACTGGAAAAACATGCAGTGGTTTGTAGTTTACAGGTGGAGGGAAAACCAGCGCAGTGATAGTTTTTACGATGTATTGATTGGAAAGCAGAACATGTTAATTAAAAGGATTGATTTTAATGATTTAATAAGATGTCTCAATTTATTCTTCATACATTTTTTTTACAACTGACAGTAGGGCTGAACAAATGATCTACCGTAATTGCAAATTTTCAGTTTTTTTATTAGATTTGTAGCAGTAATTTCTGTTTTGGTGGTTCACAGTTCAAGTTTTCAACAAGTCCAGGATCAATATTTTGACAAACATTTGAGAGATAACTAAAAAAAAGGAACTGAGTGACTAAAAATAGCACGAATTAAATAACTTGTTTCGTGTTATTTGCAAAGGACTTACCGTAGTTTACGCACTATAAGGCGCACCGGACTGTAAAGCGAAACAAAACGTGTACCACTCAAAATCTCTTTGGGGTCAGTGAGCACAATCAGGATTAATCCATATGTTAGGTGCACTGGATTATAAGGAGCACTGTCGTTTTTTGTGAAAATAGTGTGGAAAATTCAATTTTAGATTTGAGTTCATACACTGTTTTTACCGTCGTTATCTAGACTCAGAACTAACAAAATGTGGAAAATCAGATACTAAAACTACTATAAAAACTAGATACTAATTTATTCAAGTCATTCTTTTTTTAAAACAATATTAAAAACAAATAGGGCAAAATTTTATCTTTCCAGAGCAGTTTTAGAATGAGCTTTATCAGAACTATACATGGACGCACTGAGAAACAAGTCTAATGTCTAAAAAAAGAGGACATTTTTGTGGTTTTCTAATATATTATCAAAGTAAGTTTAGTTTTATTGTGACTGACAGAACAGAACAGGCAGAAACTAAAAGCAGGCTCTGTTTTCCCACACCCAACACTAAAAACCCATTTACTTTCAACATGTACAGACGGATAAAAACAAAATAGACGCAAGAATAAATGTTTTCTCCTCAGGTAACGCTCTGGCCTTGGCGGTAATTAGCGTCTCAGCAGATCACACACATCACAGCTCCCCGGAGTACAGTTTAACCACTTAAGTTTTACAGCGAGGATGTGCATTGTTGTGCTGTATACACTAAGAGCACCATAAAACATACGCATCAGCTTTCTGGACTAGAATATGGAATTACCCACGTCAAACGGCGACACAGGCCAGCGCGGAAGTGTGTATCATTTTGAGCTCGTACGGTTCCGTGATCTCAATTCCTGTTTTAAGGTTCAAATATTCATAATCAGGGCAAAGCGTGCACTTAATGTTGAAGTAATGGTGATCAGACGGAGATTTTGGCGAACTGTATAAACTGCAAAAACAATGAACAGAAATACTTCACGTTTTATTCTTTTAGCACGTGTTTACAAGCTCAGGGAATGTTTAATATCGTCCAAATTGTCAAGTGGAAGAATTCAAACAACATAATTGGATAATGCATGGAGACACACCTACACTTTACTACTGTTTACTTTACATTTCTGCTTGCCACTGTTCATTCCAGCCACAAAACAGCCCAAAAGTCTTCCATATGGCGCATTAAACTCTTCTCTTAAACTAAATTGGTCTCCCTTTTCTTTTTTTTTTCTTTTTTTTTTTAATGGGCGCCACCCTGGCATCTCCACCGCTCGCCCCATAACGAGCCGGGCTGTCTGCCGGGGACTCCTGTTTGCAGGTTTCACGGGCACAACATGTTGACGCTAATAAAGAAGAATGTGTGAACGTGTCTGTGCCACGGGCCAAACAGACCAGTGTCACACCGACGCTGGTGGTGAGCGGGACAGAGTCGGGCAGTGGACCACCAAGACGGGGGGGGGGGAGAGGGAGAAGAAGAGAGGGGCAGAGGGGGAGAGAGAGAGAGAGGGGATAGACAGGCTGGCAGACTGGAGCAGACAGGTAAACAGACAGGCAAACATGACCAGGGCAATGCACGGGAGAGCGCGGGCAACACTTAGAGGGCAATAGGTGGGAAGTTACTTTGCAGGTACTTTTACTTTGGTCATTTCAACTACTTTATGTTTTTGTAGTTTTTTTGTTTGTTTATTTATTTATTTATTTAATATGGACATAGCATTGGACGAACCAGATGCAATGTTTTAAGTGTTATAGCAAAATAAGCTAATTTTCACAACAACAACAACAATACAAAATTTACAGACTATATACAATACATTTGATTTTATACATCACCATGTGCACAGTTCTGTCCTGATTTCAGCCACAGTTTCAAACACCTAATAAAGGTGCTCATGTCAGTCTGCAGTTTTTTGTTATGTATGTAGCTTATAGGGCTGTTTAATTCCAATCAAACATTAAAGGGCCCATATCATGCAAAATTGACTTTTCAGAGCTTTTAAACTTCTTACAGTGCTATTGGTGCCTCGTATATGTGCCCCAATTTTTTTTAAAATATATATTCCTGCAGTCTTTAGCTAGTGAACAGTCTCTATCCTTCCCCTCGGATGAGCAGACGGGCGAGGCTGACTCACCAGGATGAGTCAGCATGGTGAGTGCCGCAGCCCCTCCTCCAGGAAGCACTCTGTACCTGTAACACGCCCCCCTAAAATATTGCGCACGTGTAAAGTTGTTATTAGACTTTTTAACTTGTTTTCTCCAAGAACTGTAGTTTTGCTTCCATTTTATTCATAGAAAAATATTCCGTTGTTGTCCAGATTTGTATCTACGATGGAACACTGCTGGACAAATGAGGTATTACACCGACTTCCACTATATTTTTACTGACTATTTCAGAGACAATGTGGTTCATAATTAAAAGAAGACAAAGTACAAAAACAAAACACAGAAGTCGAATTAGTCCATAAAATTATGTTTTAATTATTTTGAGAATTTAAACATACAGCAACAAAACATACATAAAACAAACTAACCTATATAAAGAAATAGAGAGAGAAAAAAAATATATATACACATATACATACATATCCACATATGCAGAGATACATATACATACATATACACAGAAATACATATACACATATACATACATATCTACATACACAGACATAAATATACACATACATACCGGTACATATCGACATACACAGACATACATAAACACATACACTTATTCACATACACACACATATACATACATACATACATATCCACAGACACACATACATATCCACATACACACACATATACATACATACATACATACATACATATCCACAGACACACATACATATTCACATACACATACATATATACATACATACATACATACATACATACATACATACATACATACATACATACATACATACATACATATCCACAGACACACATACATATTCACATACACATACATACATACATACATACATACATATCCACAGACACACATACATATTCACATACACATACATACATACATACATACATACATACATACATACATACATACATACATATCCACAGACACACATACATATTCACATACACATACATACATACATACATACATACATACATACATACATATCCACAGACACACATACATATTCACATACACACACATATACATGCATACATACATACATACATACATACATATCCACAGACACACATACATATTCACATACACACACATATACATGCATACATACATACATACATACATACATACATACATACATATCCACAGACACACATACATATTCACATACACACACATATACATGCATACATACATACATATATACATACATACACACACATACATATCCACATTAGTCCATAAGATTCAGTTCATAATTGATGAGTCTCTCTGCCCAGTGCTTTCTCTCAGCATAGTCATATCCGCACCAGCTCATTATATTAAGATAATAGTTAGATAATCCATATTTCTGAAAAGCCCATATTCCTGCTCCCTGAACGCCGGCACAGACGTGAGCGCAGACAGCAGGCACACAAGCGGGGCGGCTGCTAGCTTTCCAGTGAGCCAAGATTCAAGCTGTAGACACACAGCACCCCACTAACCTCAAACGCTCAGTTTGTAATGAGTGGAGACAAGGCTGCCGTCTCCAGGGACCAAACACGGGACCGGGAGAGGGTGGGCCGGGTGACGGTGGGGGTTCGAGCAGAGCAGATGCACAATATACAAGAACCTGCAAAACCCTAATGGAAGCGGCTCAATAAACAACAACAACAACCCAAATAAGCCGTGACAGCGCGCAGGCTACCTGAGCGAGAGCCCGATTGATCATTCCCAGTTGGAGACTTCCCCACACGGCTCTTTCCATTGTGAGACGTGCACCCTCCGCGTTCGCCGCCGGTTTGCCACGCTATTCTTAGTCCAGGTGCGGGCGCTGCGATTCATGTTCAGCGGTAAACACGTCCCGGAGTCGGTCGTTGATGAAAGCGGCGTCGGGGATCTTTATCGTGTTTGATATGTAGAAGTTTCTTGAAAGAGTTGCCTGCGTTTTGAGGACGCCGCTGCGGTATAAGCGGGTTTAGGTTGTGATAATGGGCCGCGCGCTGGTTCAAAATGTAGATTGTTGTTGTATTTGAAATGGTGTTGTATATAGCGGTGTATGTGTGTGGTATGGATTAAATGTGTCACTTTTTAAATATTTAACATCTTGTGAATATATTGTTTATCAAATATACATATACATATATTTATAATCTGTATTTGTTTGAAGTTGGAGGTTATGGCAAGATACTACAGAATAGGAAAATATATACATAAAGCTTACATTTAGAGATATTTGATACTTCTTTTGTAGTTTAATAAACATGTGCTACAAGTTTTCACATACAAATGAACCATATTTATGACATTTTTATATAGTAAATGCGAAAAATTGCTAGAGCCAGGTTTACATATCTTGATGTAAAAAAAAAATTTGATAATAATTTGTATCTTATTTAGTTTTTGAGTAAACATTATCTTACTGAAAATGTGTGTTAAAAAAATCTTATATCGTCTCATTTTTTGAGTTGAAACGTGTATAAAACTGATTAGAATTATATACCCACAGACAAATCCTTCTGTACGATCCATCAGAAGGAGTTGAAAGTTTGATGATTTTTTCTTTATATTTTCTTTAGTATTTTTACTTTTTTCTAATACTTTAATGCCTCACTTCTTTCAAAACATACAATTTCATGTCATACTGGTATTTACAACTCTAAACACAAAGCGAGGAGTTTAACAATTGACTTTACACATCCTTAATTAATGACTTTTAAAAGTGCATGTATTATTTTACCGCCCAAGCACTGAAGCGAGTGAATGTAAATGTTAGCGCTGTCGTCTGGAGAGGAGATATTTCGGGCGGTGCACCTCTGAGCCCTCAGTCCACTGACCCATTGTGAGAATTAATTAACAGCTGTGGCAGATTTTAGCACGGTTATTTGGGACTTTCTGTACGTAGGTGTGATATGTGGGTCAGTGGGGAGCTGGTGCGCGGTTGGGCCGAGGGGGCTAGCCACACAGCGAGGCGTCATGTCATCCCGCGCTATCAGCCGGCGACAGGCGCGGCAAACAAGCCCCCGTAAGTCCACTGATCCGGCCTGAGCCTGCTGACCGGCGCAGTTAGCGTTCCCTCCCTTTACACAGGCCTAATCCAGGAATTTAACAATGCGCTCGGCTTTCCAAATCGGGGATCAAATTCTCCCCCCCCCCCCCCCCCCCCCGGCACGGTGCCCACCCGCGCGGGGCGAACGCGACCGCCCGTGCCGCTGGACGCCGGACCGATCGGACGAGCGAGGAAGCGTTACTTTTACTCAGCTAAATGAAGTTTCGCTGTGTATTTTATTAGTTCTGACACACTTACTTTTGAGTCATAAAAACCAGCATTTGTTGTATTTACTTTTTGTCGTAGGGACATATTTTAGCAGCTTCAAGGCAGAATATTTGCAGAAGTACGGCAGGTTACCTTATTTATTCCTGTGTCAATCATTATCTGAAAGCACAAAACAATATCCATACAGTCTATTAAATACTATAATTTACTTATGTTCTGTGATTCTTTTATCTACGGCTTTCGTAAACATGAGAAAATAGGACCGTTGCCATGGTGATGGGCAATTTAAAACTAAATATTATACTTTTTTGAATGTGGAAAAAGTCCTCGAAATGTTGCAAATACCAAGAACCTGAAACCCATGGACAAGTAGCAGTACAAAAATATTTCAGTATCTTAAAGTGTCTTAAAGGTGCTGTACCTTGAATTTGTGAAAAATACTGTAGTTCATTTTAAACAGGCCCAAAGTTATTGCACACATCCTGACTATTCACCGGGATGAGTTTCTAAGCACACTTCCTGCTTCGCTGAGAATAAAACGCTTTATAATTCAACGCAGACAGCACGCAGCCGTCTCATTTTGAACCTAAGAGCTGCTTTTTCAAACAAAACACATTTTACTACACAGTGCATGAAACAACTGAGTTCAGCCCCTTTATTACGCAGTACTAGTGGTAACCTTAATATTTCCCGGCACTAGAAGTAACTAATACCACTAAAACTGCCACGTCTTATAGGAAAACTACAAACTGTGGCCGCGAGATAATGGAAATAGTGGATTTGTGTAAAGTGCAATATGAACCTGAGCCCATACGGTCATATGTCGGTAGCAGTCACGAGCGCAATACTTGTCGCTGCACTCCATTTATAGCACATCTAGTGATTGCCTGTCCAAATAGTTGCAGGGCTTGAGTCGTAGCTTGACGTTGCAATAGTAGAAGTTGCAGTAATAGTAGCCGGTGGACAGAAATAGCAGCATGTGGCGAGCGTGCGTCCGGGTCCAGGCTCGGTGCCCACCCACGCGGCCCACATTCACACACGCCGGTGCCCCCCGATCCGCCACACGCAACACCGAGTAACGGCGAGGGATGTTAATAAAACGTGCGAATGTCTTCCCCCCGCACGTCTTAACCTCAAATCCGCTCTGCTCTTCCATGCGTGTTGCTGTGTTGTGACACGCGGCTAACCTTGCGCATAAATTCACCTGTGCTGGAGCTGGAGGGCGAGCGCGGGCGAGCGGGGCGAGCGAGGAGGGTTTCTTGCATTATGCGGCCGTGACATTGACGGAGAAGGTAAAAGAGGTGGCGCCGTGTTTGCTCAGTGGCAATGGGATCAAATCCGGGGAGAGAAATCTATTTCCGCGAGGAGGCAGTGCAAAGAGGCGGTTAGAGGGCCCGGTACACGGAGGACCGGGTAATTAGCCAGGGCCGTTTATTTATTGTATAGAGGGCAACTTACAGCACTGTGTTTTATACTGGCGCAAGGTTATACGGCCGCTTTATAGTCATTAAATATGTCATTAGTTGTTTCAATTATTGCGTGATATTGTTGGGTAATATGCAGTTAGTTCAACGCTCCTCTGTGGCTCCGTTCGTGATTGCGTTTTGCATCCAGTATCTACAGTGTCTCCCTCAAGTCATGGCGTGTGGCATAATCAGGGCAAGTTACAGGTCAGATCTACGGAGAGCGCAATGTACAATGAGAACACACGTCATGAAATAAGTCAATGCAAGCTGGACAAAGTTTACTGGATGTTTAAAAAGTACTTTTAAGAAATGAACAGCAAAAATACATCTTTAAAACTAATATTGTTTTTTTATTATTGTTATTATTAATTCATTAACTGAATGAATAAGATAAGTAGTACAATAATGAAATAAGTTACATAATAAGACTATAACACAAACAGGTCCAGAGATACGTGTTCTTAACAGTAGATTAGCAGTTATGTCTGTGCTCTACAAACGTGTGAGTGTTAAAGCTCACTTCATCACTTAGTTAACGTAGCAGTACAACTGTTGTAGAAGTTGTGTTATTAGTAGTAGTGGTATAAGTACCGTATTTTCCGGACTATAAGTCGCACCAGCCAAAAAATGCATAATAGAGAAAAAAAACACCATATATAAGTTGCACTGGAGTATGAAATGCAGTTGCAAGTGTGAAAATAACAAATAATATCACATATAAGTCGCTCCGGAGTATAAGTATAAGTATATAAGTATAAGTATAAGTCGCAAAAAGGTACAACTTATAGTCTGGAAAACACGGTAGTAGTGGTAGATGACACCTAGTATATTTATTGGCCACATTTTGACACACACACACTGGACCATGAACCAAAGGGAACAAAATGAATGTAATCTGTCCTTTTTTTGCACCTTTTAAACACATTTTGAACACATTTTGAATCAAACCCCACCCTCACCCATCATCAAGCACCTACTCAGTCAATTTCACACCATCAACTTGTCCTATATTGCATTCAAACACGTGTATTTTCATTTTAATCTGATCTTGCGCTTGTACTTTTTGCACGTTGTATCATTGAGTCTAGTCCGTTTGTAATACACTTTGTGCTCCAAACATCACAATGACCAGACAGTGGAGATCCCCCTCGCCCCAGCTGTACACAGTAATTACAGCGTCCTTGATATTTGACGTGAATGTGGATAGTAACCTTTCGTGTTTGTTTGTTACCCCCCCCCACCCTCGCTGCCCCCCACCCCCCCCCCCACCCCACCCTCCCCGCACGCCGCTCCGGGGACCGCCGACTCCAAACAGGCTGTGCACTTCCGAGGGACGCGTGGAGCGGTCTGAGTGCCAGCTGGTGCCCTGCTACACGTTTAAACATCCAGGGGCCCAAATGGCGGCTTGTCACTGGGGTTGAGGAGCTTGTCAGTGGCCGTGATGGGAGCAGTGGTGTAGAGAGGACAAGGCGATAAGGGCGAAGGCCACAAACATCCTATTTATAACTCCGGACTTTGATAGATTAATGTAGGCCAGCGGGCAAACGCGCGTGTGCCTTTTGAAGAAACGTACAAAACCAACAGCGAAATATGCTGAATGTGAAATAGAATATATAGCTGTGGATCAAAGACATATTATCTCATCTCAAGGTTAAGTTCATTTGTTTTCTGGAACTGACTGAGACCCATCCTTCTGTGCTTCTGAGGCAAGTGGAGCGTGGGGTAACTGCAGAAGTGCCCGGGGCCCATCTCCAGGCGATGCTCAAGCCTCACTGCATGAACAAATACATGATAAAATACAAATAAAACAAGCATGGTTTCATATACAAACATGAGGGTTTGCTTTTCCACATACTTGACGCTTACTGCTAATGTAAACCAAAGCAGGAGCAGACTGTGGACTGCAGCGCAACATACACGGAGGAATCACTTTTAATAGTGACTAGTAGGATAATTTTACACCTACACCGGGTGTAATTATTCCCAGCGTCACTCAAATTGGGTTGGAGTTGTAATTTTTCAAAGTCGACTGGGCATATCCAGGCTTTTTAGCGGAGGAAACACAAGAAAGAGGCGTGAAATGTCAAAGTAAACTGCTGATGCCCTTTCAAAATACGTAAACTCTAAGTACAATGGATAGTATGATGGATTAGGACAAGAGTTAATGGTAAAATTTGAGAAATATAACATGGTTTACATCGTCAACCACCTTTTTTGTTGGGCCCGACAGCTTAGCCACGGGAGGACATGCCAGGGCCGAGACTTGAACTCACAACACTGCGGCCGGCTTCACACTTCTTGACCACTGGGCGGTACAAACCATTCATTTTACAACTTCAGAAATGAGAAAACGCCGTGAAATAGCCAAAACTTTGAAGTTCATTAGCCTAATTAATGAAAGCACGGCAGCCGCAGCTTGTAGTTGCTCTTTGAAAAGTACCGTCCCTCTAATCCACATTTGCAAAGCTTTAAAACCTCCTTGATCTAACCAACATTTAATATGTAAGCAAAATGAAACAGAAGGAGCAGCTCTGATGTTGTAGATGGACGTTCTAAATAAACGCATGTGCAGCTTTGCCCACGCTACGAGCCGCTGTGTAAATTTGGGTGTAAATTCCCTGTTACTCGGCCTGGAGGCGTCTTCTCCTGCTTGTCTCCATGGAAATGTTGTTCCTTTGCTTATAATGCTCCACAGTATGGCTTTAAACCTCTCTAACTCCATGGAGAATGTTCATGGAGAGCGTGATGCAGGTTTGTTTGAAATGGTTGACTAATTGCGCATGTGCAACTCTTACCTTTTCTTTATTCTTTCAGGTAGTCTGGAGAATGCTTTGAGGTGGGCATTAACTTTACTGTCCAACTGCTTTGCACAAGGCTCTAAACTCATTTTTGTTGTTCTAATAGTAAAAAAAACTGACATGTTCGCTATATTGCTCAGGGAACCACAGTGTTTATAGCGACAGGCAGCAAAGTACTATTAAAAGTATAAAGAAGAACCATGAAAGAACTTCTGGGTCCTCACTGGAGTATACATCTCACACTGTCACAAACATATTTGAATTTAAGATGTATAAAGTATTGATTTGCCTGGAATGTTCCACAGTATTTAATTAAATATCTAGCATTTATTTGATTACTTTTTACTGCTCAAAAATACCTTGAAAAACGTATATTCCTTTTTTTTTTTTTCGTGAGTAAGGTTGCCTCTCCACGGACCTGCACTGTAACTCTGCCAGCGCCACTTGGTCATTTATGTTTAATTCTATACTGCGGAACCTTCTACGCACGGTAAAATCACCTATATGCTGAAAACAAACACTTTTTAATCATTGTCCAGTGTTTGCTTCTCAAATCCTCACATCTTCGCTATCTTGTGCTCTCCCCATTTATTTCTACCTCTCGTAACTCTCCCATTATTAATAAACCACTGTTAACTCATTTTGACTGACAGCACATCATCAGCAGACGGTAAATTAAAGGCGTGGTCGTATCCTGCGCAGCGTCTCCGTGATAGGTAACTGCATATCCCTGGGAGGATTCGTTGACGCCGACTGCACTTGCGATTACTTGCTCGCGTGGAGCCGGTTTCTCGCCGTCGCCGTGGTGCTTGCGAGACCGCATCGTGGCCCGTGGCTACTAATTATGCTAACAACGGCCTCCGCCATCAGCTTCTGACGAGCGCCTTCGATTGGCACACGAGCGGCGCGCAAAAAAAGCCTCGTGGCGTCTGTACGGCGAGATGCACCCGCGGTAGAGGAGTCGGCGTTGTTAAATTGTAACACAGATCTCACGATGGAGGAGGAGGAGGGATATTAGGGGGAATACAAAGTTGTTTCTCATGTGAACCCCAATTAAGGAAGCAGAAGTTTCTTTACATCGCACATTGATTCTTGTAAAAACAGAGACCGTTTGTCAGCAGCAGCAGCCATTTTAGCTTCACAGGTAAACAGCAATGTATTTGTATTTATTGACAGTTTTTTTTTTATGTTGTTTGCAGTCTAATTCCACCGTGCATCATTTGGCCTGTATGTATGTTCTTTAGCTTCTGTTGCATCCAGCTTATTGAAAGACTGTTTGATTGGAATGGATCAAAGAAGGAGTCAAAGCGCCCGACTTCAGCAGTTAAACTCTGACGTTTTACAGCACTGACCACTCAAAATATACGACATAAATGCAACAAAATCTGTCTAACTACATCAGGCATGTCCCGGGGGCCAAATGCGGCCCTCAGACCAATTTTTGTTGGCCTTCCAGCTTCCTGCTATGTCGGCCCAAACAACAAAAACTAGTACTTTTTACTGTGAAATTGGGAAAATTCAGGCATATTGATGTGATATCAAACTAATATTAATATTCTAGTTCTAATTAAAGGTGTGGAGGCTCATCACAATTACGCCAAATGCAACATTTCGAATGATTCACTTTGTCATTCAACAAATTCGACATTGTCAACTTGTTTGTGGCCCTTTGTACCGTTTAAGTTTCAAAATGCGGCCCTTGGTGAAAAAAGTTTGGACACTCCTGAACTACATGCATTTGCTCTGTGGTTAAAGCTGGGTAGACGTGTTGTTTCAGCACCCTTCAATGCTCCTGGGGTAGTAACACTTCTGTCATGAGAAGTGGTGACCTCAGCCAGCAAAACTGAACAACTTGCCAAGTCCATTTTCAATTTTTCTCTTTTTAATGCATGTAAACCCGGCATCTACAATTGAGGCGCCTCGGTTGGACTCTCCCAGATCCCAATAACACATGAGGAGACGTGCGGTTTGACAGGTTTTGGGGCAAAGACCGTTTGAATCGGGTTGTTTGTGCAGAGTTCTCCGCGCATGCAAACGCGGCGACTGCGTTAGTGAATGTGTCAGCTTCTACTTTCTGTCTCGAAGTGTCAGCCGTACAATAAACCGACTGCTGAATAGTTAATCCTTACCTGCGGCCTCGGTTTGCCAGAACAGACCTCAACAACCCACGAACCAATAAACGGGATAAGCGCCAGAAAATGAATTGATGCTTTTGTAGAGGAGAAAACCTCGACTATCAGTGTTTTACCCCTGCACGCTGCACCTGTGACAAAGCACCCCCCTTTAAAACACCATAATACTCTGGAATCAGACAATGGCAGGCGCTATCTGTCACCGCGGCTGCTGCGGCGCATGTGTGTTTTTGGGCTGACATATTTGAAATACTCCCCTCTATACAAAGTCCCATGCGAGCGCGTTCAGGAGCTCAACGCGGCGTGCTGCAACATGCCAGGTGCACTGACACTGGGCCGTGGTTATACGTCTCTCGAGCGCTCACATCCAGTCTGTTATGCCAACCTCCCCCGGCTGAATACCTCACATTACGGCGCTTCGACACTCATCAATCTATACACCCTGTGTTTATGTTTTTCTTGTAGCTGCGATGGGAAAAAAAAAAAAGAAAAAGCGGCGAGCACATGTGCGCCGACTTGCATGTACAACACCTGCATAGCTGACGTGCCCGGCGTGAATCATCACAGCGCCGTAACCACTTTGGAAACGTGGATGTAGTAACAACAAAAGCAAGGGGACCCCGTCTGCAAACATGAGCGTAGCAACCGGGAAACTCAACAAGGATTAGCGTGGAGGTGTTTCGCCGGGTCGGGGCTTGTCACGGGGCAAAAAAGAAGGAAAGGAGATGTTGTCAGATGTTTGTGTCAAGACTTGTTTGAAAAGGATACCGGGAAAAGGCACCGGCGGGATTGTAGCAAGAATGTTTTGTAAAGGATTGAACTGAAGAGGAGCCTGAAACTTTAAAAACACAATAATGCGTGACGATTTACTGTAAACAACGGAGTTACGTAAAACTTGACAGATTGATCTGTGTTCCCACCATCGCGACTTACCTCCGTTGTCCTGACGAGATTCACGCGCAACGAACCATAGAAAAAAGGTATTATCGACGGAATAATGTGATATCTTCTCGTGTCACAAGATAAATTGCAGCAGGATTGTGTGGAAAAGGATTTGAAGTGACATTTTTACTCCCAATTTGTTTGCATTTGCCTTAAAGCGCCGGCGAGTCACACGTTTTCCGAGAAGTCGTAGTTCCGAAAAGCAGTCTTACAATGCCAAGATTCTGAACTGAACTGCTCAATTAAATGTTCTCGTGGAAACACTCTCAAGTCGAGGCCTCGTCCCGTCGCTTCCTTCTTGTGCTGCAAAGATTTATGGGTTTCACAATTGTTGGTTTGCACTTGCTTCATCTCTTTTGTTGTTGAGTTGGGCTGTTCTACTCCACAGCGATGACGATACCCTCAACCAAGATACAGGCTCAAGGTTTCAAGAAGCAGCGATTATAATGTATGATTTTGCCACAGAACATTACCAAAATGCATGCAAGTTGATCTAAAAATGGGGCAAAGGATGGAAACTAATAAACACATTTCACGCACCAACCTTGCAGTCTTGAAGAACTCTGCGTGACCTTGCAGACCTGTAATGGACAGCGAAATATCTAACATTCTAACTACGAGCGGTTACATACGAGCGAGTTTTCTTCAGCTTTTCATGTGGCTGTTGCATCAGGCGGGACATTCGACGTGGCCATGAAGACGTTCTGACCGGGAGAACTCCATGTGTAATATAAAAACGAGAAGTCGCACAAGGGTCACGCTGGTTTTCTATGCGAGACTTTTGCGTAAACTTCAACATGCGTGGAATTTCAGTTCTAATTGTCAATCAGCAGCGTCGTTGGGTCAATCGACGGTCAATAAAAGCGTGTTGGAGCCGAGTTCAAACTGCGGAGGAAGAAATCTGACATGTTTTTGTGTTAAATTGCAAGGATTCATAATGGAAGATGGTGTTCAATTGTTTCTAAAGACTTAACCTACTTTCCCACACCAATCCCCTTTAACTATAACAAAGAATATGGAAAGAAGCGCATATATCTTTATGTTGAATATGGATTTAGTGCAATGCAAACAACAGAGTCTGGAATCCATTGATAACCATACGTGTGAGTTTGAATTGGACAAAAGTAAAAGATTTTTAAAAAAACGGGCCAGAGACGAAACATTGGAAAGGGAAATGCCTTTTAAATATGTTGCCTGTTTGCGTCCCAGATCTATATCTCAATAAAAAAACACCTCAACTCAATAGCCTCAAATATGGAATGCGCAATTGCAGTCAAACGATTATTGCTTTCTATTACAGACCCCGCAATAAAGACATTAGCCGCTCCCGCGTCAAGGCCTATTGATATTTTTACCTCTGTTGTTAATTTCCATCGGCTCATTCCATACTGTATGTTCTGTATTGATTTTGTAGGAAATTGTGCAGAGATATGGAGTTGAAAGGAGGCGTGTGTGTGTGTGTGGGGGGGGGGGGAGATGTTGCATGATGAGGTCAGTTAGCATTGTCCGTTAGTGATCCACATTGCGCTGCCATTGTCCGCTCGCCGGTGCCGGGCTGAATAGCGCCTTTCTCCTCCTCGATAAACTTTTGACCCCAGCGTATCGCCTCCTTTCTGCAAACATGTTGACCTTGGCTGGCCGTTTACTGGTGCATTTACATCGCGCTTACAGGTGTATCGCGGGAGGAACTGCGTGAACGGATAACGCACGGCATTTCACGTGCGAGATACCGTTTTATCCAGGGTTAAGTTTCACGAAAAGTTTGACGAATAACTGCCCGGATCGGCTCTCTCTCGGAAATGGGCGCCGAGTCGTGTCAGCCGATAAAGTTTTGTTTAATGGCTCTATTTCGAGAAAGCGGGTCAATGCGTCTTGCGCACGAGGACGACGATCTTTTACTTCCAGCCCAGAAATGCAAGCTCTCTCCCCTCCCGCAGGTGCTACCCAGAACAAATTCGCGAATACGCCGTTTGTCAAAAAAAATGTGCTCAACTTCGCAGCAGCAGCAGCGGCGGTTTCGTTATTCATGTCGCCTTGTTACGGAGTTTCGATCTTGATACCTGCCTAGTCGCTGGCTCGGGGCACCTGCATGAATTTATACCACGAGCTGTAACCCGCACGCTTTCATCCCAAGTCGTTAGCGGGAGGTTGTGACCGACGTTAGTCAAATCGAGATCCTCCGAGGTGCTGTTTTCTATACAACCCCCCATAAAAAAAAGTAGGAGGGAAAGATGAAGGGAGCCAGCCGGGGTTGTGGAGAGGCGAGGGCGAGGGGGGTGCGTGGGTTGGGGCGACGTAGTGATTGCCACCTGCCACTTCACTCTACTACATTTTAATCTGGGATGTCTCGAGGAATCTCTCGAATGGATACGGCAACGGAGCGGTTCAGGAGAGGGGGGAGGGTTTAGTGGTTGTCTGAACAGCCTTTTCTCGTCTTTTATTCTTTGGCTTTCAACAGCGTTTGAGTTGTGAGGTGGTTTTTCTGGTCTGCAAAGCTTGAGGAAATGGGACAGTTGTAGCAGAGAGAGAAGACATAGTCAAAGTTTGAGAGAGCACTGACTTCTCTATTGATTTAATCTAATGTTCTATTTCACTTGTCCTATTCTTTTAAGACTAGTAAAACTATTTTTTTTTTGTTTTTTCACTTGCTACTCTGTCTCTGCACAGCAATATATAAAGTTCAGTGGGATTTGTATTTGTAAGGTAAGGACAAAGGAGTTGTCCAACAAACCTAAATCTCAAAAACTGTGAAAACATTGATGATTACAAAAAAACTACAATAATATAATATAATATACAGTTGAATATATAGAATGATTTTGATGAGAACAATGCATCAATAAAATGAGGAGTTTCATATCTAAATTTGGTTCTAAATGATGAATGAATGAATGATTTGAACTTGAATTTATTGCAATGCCGTTGTGGTGAGCGATTGGGGGATATTGTCTTTCCATTAAGATTAAATTTTTTTTTTTTTTTTTTTTTAAGATAAGACTTTATTTGTCCCACAATGGGGAAATTCCAGTGTTGCAACACAAAGCAGGTACAGAAGTAAACAACAAAGAACAGATAACTTATAAAGCTCTTATAAAAACTCTTATAAGAAACCTTTTATATTCTTAATAAAAAAGTAAAAAAAAATAATGATAGTAACACTCTTATTTACAGCTGTTATATGGAGAATATTGCACCAATATGATTGACATTATGTCAGTATTGCACATGAATATGACATTAAGGGCCCTTGATAAGATGGAGGATTAGTCCATGCAGGCCTTTCTTTCTTTCTTTCTCTATTTAAAGCCGGTTAAACTGAAGGAAACATGAATGGCTTTATTACCGTATTTTCCGGACTATAAGTAACACCTTTTTTCATAGTTTTGGCCGGGCTGTTACTTATACTTATATACTTATACTCCAGAGCGACTTATATGTGATATTATATGTTATTTTCACACATTTCACAACCACATTTCATACTCCAGAGCGACTTATATACGTTCTTTTCTTCTCTATTATGCACTTTTTGGCTGGTGCGAATTCCGGAAAATACGGTAGCAGTAGAATCATAACTTACCACAGGGGCAACGACCTGGATATATATATATATATATATATATATATATATATTCCTGTGCCTGTATTTGATTGAGACACATCAACATGTACACGATTGAAATGGAGGAGCCGAGGAGGCGCTGGAGGAGCAGAGGAGGCGCTGGAGAGGTGCTGGAGATGTGAGCTGCAGATAACGCGCAACAAATCACCTGGATATGAACTATTCGCCTCCTAATGGGATCCATATTCATCGGGCTCTCCCAAAGCTCTCCCGCGGCGCTGCGTTTCCCCATCTCCGCCGTTATCCACTCGCCCATCCGTGTAGCCTAATCACAACCCCCGCACATTTGGAGAGGGCCCCGTACCCCCCGATCCCGCCCCTCTCGCCGCGCTATATTGGATTCTGCGCCACTACACCATTTCGTTTATGGACCATCTTTGAGATTATTAATGACACAGCACACGGTTACGCATTTGAATATGGAGATCGGCGACATTGTGCATACACTTTTCAATATAGCGGAATTGATCTAAATCTCGAACGTCGGCCTTGACGGATGGAGCCACCCCCTGTCGCACCGTTCGCTTTTCTTAATAATGCGCCGTTCCCGCTTCTATTATCTGTGTATTTATAATTCACACCAAAAGCACTGAATGACGAGTCTCCTTTCGACCCGATCCGTGCATATGTGAGGTCAGTTCAATGCACATTTAAAGCATGTTTAGTGGTAAGCAGCGTTATGAATGGTAGTGGTGCAGTGGCAGGTAATGGGTGATTTAATATGGGTCATTCGTATTTTCTGGACTATAAGTCGCACCGGTGTATAAGTCGCACCAGCCAAAAAATGCATAATAGAGAAGAAAAAAACACATATATAAGTCCCATTGGAGTATAAGTCACATTTTTGTGGGAAATGTATTTGATAAAATCCAAGACCAAGAACAGACATTTCATCTTGAAATGCAGTTTAAAATAATAACAGATGAGAGAACATGGTGAATAGGTGTACGTATGCTAACGCTAACACCTTCAGCTACATGAGGCACAGACAGAACTGTGGTAAGTGTTTGGTATGTTAACGTAACATATGAACAGTTATTCAGATAACTATAGCATAAAGAACATGCTAACAAGTTTACCAAAGCATCAGTTTTACCCCAAATCACTAAATCCATTGAATTCTTCTTCCTCTGTCACTTCTAAACAACTCCACAAACTCCAGCGGAAGAGGAAGTGCAGAGTCTTCTTCTGCGTCGCTTAGAGCCTAGAGCGCCCTCTTGTGGTTGCCAGTGTGAAAATAAAGAAAAAAATATCACATATAAGTCGCTCTGGAGTATAAGTCGCACCCTGGTCAAAACGATGTTAAAAAAAAGTGCGATTTATAATCCGAAAAATACGGTAATATAGGGTGTCAAAAAAAATAAATTATCCTAAAACTCGATAATTAAACCATAATTATCAAAAAAAAAAAGCAAATGTGTCAACTAAATAGGAAGAAATTAGACTTTTTAGTCCTAATTTATGTCAGAACCTGTATAAATCTAAATGGCAACGTTAAAAGTGTAATTCTACTCTCAAAAAAAACTTTAATTTCATTATCATTGTGCTGTCAATATCGAGTTTATTCCTTTGACATTTTAGTATTGTGACAACATCTGACATCAATCTCTAAAATGTGACTCACAGCTTATTAACATGTTGTTGTTTTTTTTTGCTGTAATGATCCCAGGAAGACAATTGGACCCAAAAGGAAAAAGGACATAATAATACGCATTTAATCCCATAATGGGATCGATCTGTTATGTCCTACTTGACTGATGACGTCACCTTTAATATGCCCCGCCTCCCACTAAAACTCAAACAAAACTAGTCGATACCATCCGTTTCACCCCCCGCCGCGCTTTGATAAAGGGTGAACTTCACGACGCGCGGTGAAACAATAAAAGGTTTAGCCCTGCTCGGTGGTCCTTCTCTAATGTACACACTTTTATTCAGGCGTCTTGAAGGGCACCTTCACGCTCTCCGCTGCCCGGGACGGCGATGCCCAGACGCGATATGCAAGATGAATTATTACGCTATAGGATTTTTATTTATTAACTTTGCCGCGGAAGTTGGGGACGTGCCAACTGTTGCCGCCCCATTCAGAAAAACCTATCTTCTGTTTTATCCAAGGGCAGATAAATACGGCCGCGCTTGTAGTTACAGATAATATATATAGCGGCGTCGTATGAATTTACATGAGCAGAAAATTGGTCCGGGGCCCGTCGGTGCGAGGCCCATTCCTCCAGAGCGCCGAGCATGACTTTTTTATTAGCCGTGAAGAAGATTAGCCAGATTTGAGTTTAGCTTAAGACAGAGTCAACCAATTTTTACAGAAAAATATGGCTCCAGCCAAAGAGATTTCACGCTCTGAAATGATTATATAACGTCTTACGGGCGGAGAGCGGTTTAAGTGAGGGGGGCGGGCGGGGCGCACACATTCTACTGGGAAAGAGTTTGTGCTGACGACACACACAAAGCGAAAGTATAAAGCCATATTATGATTTGTAAAAGTATTGTCATAATGTGTAAAGTGATGTCATATGTTTGATCACAATATAACTATATATATACATATATATATATATATATATATATATATATATATATATATATATATATATATATATATATATATAATTTAGACTGTTGTTTTTAGCTGACAAAGCATTTACTCGATGTGTTTACAGACATTTCAAACTGTATAAAGTGAAACCTGTGAAGTCAAGATTTCCAACTTTGAATAATGAATTGGTTCCTCTAGCAACCATCTAATTGGCTGATGTTAATGTTTTAAACTTGAACTACAGCTGGCTCCATATGTTCACTCAAATAAATGTATAAACTACACCTGACCTTCAGTAACCACAAAACACCAAAGAAGAAGAAGAGAATCAGAAGATGGTCTATCTCTCTCTATATCTCTCTCCTTCTCTCTCGCTCACTCTCTCCTTCTCCCTCCTTCTCTCTCTATATCTCTCTCTATCTCTCCCTCCTTCTCTCTCTATATCTCTCTCTATCTCTCCCTCCTTCTCTCTCTATATCTCTCTCCTTCTCTCTCTCCTTCTCTCTCTCTCCCTTTCTCTCTCCTTCTCTCTCGCTCACTCCCTCCTTCTCTCTCTTTCTCTCTTTCTCCTTCTATCTCCATTTTTCAGTTCGCTGCCAACCGCCATTAAAAGCAACACAACAACAACAACAATATCAACTATAATTTAGACTGTTGCCTTTAAATAAAAAAGCATTCACTCGGTCATAGCTGCATTTCTTTTTTTACAGACATTTCAAACTGTATAAAGTAATAATAACCTATAATAACCTTTAAAGCCAAGAATTATCTCTAGTTCCTAGTTCTCTGGTTCCTCTAGCAACCATTTAATATGCTCATGTTAATGTTTTAAACTTGAACTATAGCTGGCTCCATACATTCACTAAATTAAACGTTTAAATTACACCTAACCTTAATTAAAGCAGCATTGTGAGGTCACGTTTGCTCGTCTTTATGCAGAAAGGAGACGGAGAGAAACGCAAACTAGAAATTCTATAAACGCTTTTTGACGTTTTTTGTCACATTTATTTTGGAACATTCTTTCTCGCCGCACTATTTGTTGCGTGTCTTGTTTTCCCTTCAGACCCGAGACCCGGTGCCAAACCATCAGCCGAACCTGAGAATGTTGTTGTGTCTTGTTGTTGTTGCGCTGGCTCCGTCCGGATGTCCCTGAACCTAACGCCGGTGTAATGGGTGTCATCTGCACACAGCGCCGGCATCAGCTGATAGTCATGTCTGCTCAGGCCCGTTACGCCGCCCAGAGAAACTGCTCCAGGGTAACAACAAGGAACAGAGCGCCTACACATGAGCTAACACTGCGTCCAGCTAACGCTAACGCCGCGACCTCCACATGCGCCGCCCTCGGTTTTACAGTGAAGCCGTCGTCTAAAAAGGGATTCGTTTGAACAGAATTTTTATTGTGTTTTATGTTTTCCTTAAGATGCATTTCCAAAAGTTTCAAAAAGTTGGGAGTTAATTTATGCAGCAAAAATATGTATGCTGGACACTTTGAGTAACTGTTTTCTGTTACAGTTATGAGTTTGTTTGGTGGTATTCAGAATTGTTACTTGTCTTATAATAATGGAGTAAATGTATGTATTTGATCACACATTTTAGGCTTCAAACTGCACATTATTAGTAAGAGAAAAGACAAAGCTGTTCTTGTGGTGACTGCACATTTCTGCAGTTTAACATGCATTTGATATTTTTGAAATATAAATGCATATTAAACGGTGAAAGAAGCATGCAGTTGTTTCTAATCCTGTTGCATTTTAATGTGTAAGTATTCTGAATATAGTTCTATTATAGGACCCTATAACGTAGTATATTACTAAATACTTTTAATGCAAGTATTCTGTAAAGAAAAATAATTTCCATCACTGCCTATCACTTATTCAAGTATTTATATATTTTAAAAGACCACTGCACACTGTCTTTGATCACATGTTTTACAATTAGATCATTGCAAACCTGGAAGAATTTACCCTGTGCGTCACTACATGACCCTGCTTCACCTGCATGTGGGAAAGCAGTTCTAAACCTGTGCATGCGCCCAAATTTAATGCATGTGAATACCAGCGATGTGACAGAGAGTTTGGGAAAGCAAAAAATGAATGCATGTGAATACCAGCGATGTGACGGAGAGTTTGAGCAATGCAAAAAACGAATGCATGTGAATACCAGTGATGTGACGAAGAGTTTCGGAATGCAAAAAACGAATGCATGTGAATACCAGCGATGTCACGAAAGTTTGGGCAATGCAAAAAACGAATGCATGTGAATACCAGCAATGTGACCAAGAGTTTGAACAATGCAAAAAATGAATGCATGTGAATACCAGTGATGTGACGAAGAGTTTGAGCAATGCAAAAATGAATGCATGTGAATACCAGCGATGTGACCAAGAGTTTGAGCAATGCAAAAACGAATGCATGTGAATACCAGCGATGTGACAAAGAGTTTGGGAATGCAAAAACGAAAGCATGTGAAGACCAGCGATGTCACGAAAGTTTGAGCAATGCAAAAAACAAATGCATGTGAATACCAGAGATGTGACGAAGAGTTTAGAAACGCAAAAACGAATGCATGTGAATACCAGTGATGTGTCGGAGAGTTTGGGAATGCAAAAAACGAATGCATGTGAATACCAGCAATGTGACGAAGAGTTTCGGAATGCAAAAACGAATGCATGTGAATACCAGCGACGTGACCAAGAGTTTGAGCAATGCAAAAAACGAATGCATGTGAATACCAGCAATGTGACGAAGAGTTTCGGAATGCAAAAACGAATGCATGTGAATACCAGCGATGTGACCAAGAGTTTCTGAATGCAAAAACGAATGCATGTGAATACCAGTGATGTGATGAAAAGTTTGGGCAATGGAAAAACTATTGCATGTGAATATCAGCGATGTGACGGAGAGTTTCGGAATGCAAAAACGAATGCATGTGAATACCAGCGACGTGACCAAGAGTTTGAGCAATGCAAAAAATGAATGCATGTGAATACCAGCAATGTGACCAAGAGTTTGGGAATGCAAAAAACAAATGCATGTGAATACCAGTGATGTGATGAAATGTTTGGGCAATGGAAAAAACTATTGCATGTGAATACCAGCGATGGGACGGAGAGTTTGGGAAGGCCAGCGATGAGTTGGGTAGATTTTAATAACCTCCTCCTTTCACGGTTTGAATGTCAGCCACTCCAGCTTCGATATAACGTTTGCTCTCGTTCCTTCTATCACCGTGTTTGATCGCACATTTATTTCAAACCTTCAAAAGTTCAGTAACAATCATTTCATAGAGAAATGCTTGAGTGATGCCCGGACTCCATAGCGTTTAAATAACAGCTCTGTATTGGACAAAGATTTCTTCTCTTCACCAGAAGCCGCGCACTGTTTTTATTTGCGAGCTGTGATTTCATCTCGGTCTTCCTCACACCAGCCTCAGAAATCCAATAAAAATGACTGACTACATTTTATCACCGTCGGATTTATCTTTGAGATGGATTTACAAGTCCATCTAGATAATGTGTGAGAAAAGCTGAAATATGAGGGACTATAAAGCCCGGTATCATATATGTTTTACTCAAACGCAGATACCAAAACCTGTCAATGGCTGGTTATTGCGGCAGGATTAGAAAGATGATTTGTTTTCGCGTTGCCGATGGATCAGACAGTGTATAAGACAAAAGTATTATGGAAATAGGACAGCCGTATATGAGATGTTGTGTTACCATAACGGTCTGATGCATAGCTTTAGCGCTGCACGGATAAGCTTTGAGATTTTTCCTCCTGCCTGTCTCCTGTGAAGGTTTTATTCTGGCGCTATATGATGTCAAGAGGGGTGCACGCTGAAGCATACGTCTAGACAATTTAAGTGCTCCTGGCAATTTCAATTCAAACTTGCACCATGGGGATATTTCTATGAATCTTCCCTGACTATACAATAACATAATATGTTATTTTTCACAATGCCGCATTTCAATCTATTTTCGTACTGATAAAAAGACGAAAATGTATTAATCAGGCCTAACTTGAGTTGTTTTGACACAGATTTTGAATGTTGTTTTGAACATTCGATGATTCTCAAACAACCATTGCTGAATATTCTCCAAATCCGAGGACAGTTTTGTATTGATAGTGTTTACATCAGGATAGGAGTCAAAATAATTATTAGAAAAAAAAACACAATATTGTCTGTATATAATAAGGAGGAAGCTCATTTGTACAGTATTAAGAAGAAAAATTAAAGGTCTGAGTACAGTGCCTTGTGGGACTTCGACATTAGTTTAGTGGTTTTCATTTAACTTGACCAATATTGACTAGTTGGGGCCTTTATAAAATGTTTGCTTATAGGATGAAAGCAATAGACAGAGGTAGGGGGAAAACATGTGACCAAAGACTGATGAACAACCATTTATAACATAATATTGAACCATTTAATTTTCAAGTGGGCCAAAAAAATTCACATTTTTTTTTGTTCTACGAAATTTGACAATTTACACATTTTTAGATTATAATAATTTTTTTTTAAATAAGATTTTGTTGTCCGTAGGCTTTATTAGACAGGAGAGGACAGGGTGAAATGAGGGATGAGAGAGAGAGGGAGGCATGCAGCAAATCATCGGAGTCGGGATTCAAACTCATGACCTGGCCACTCGACCAATGGGCAGCACGAGCCAGATTATAATTTCAATTTGATCACTGATTACTGATAATTACCGTATTTTCCAGACTATAAATCGCACTGGAGTATAAGTCGCACCAGCCAAAAAATGCATAACAGAGAAGAAAAAAACATAAGTCGCACTCGAGTATGAAATGCGGTTGCAAGTGTGAAAATAACAAATAATATCACATATAAGTCGCTCCGGAGTATAAGTATAGAAGTAGAAGTAGAAGTCACATCCAGGCCAAAACTATGAAAAAAGGTGCGACTTATAGTCCGGAAAATACAGTACATTAATTATACTGCACTGCAATTGTTTAAGTTCCACCATTTTTGCACAATAGAACTTTTTTGTCCATTAATAAACATAATTTGTCGAGACACAAAAACGCACAAACTCATTGCATTTTCTTACTTTTGGCCGTATCGTTCACAACCTTTATCATCATTCATCATTTGCCTTGATTTTTACGTTTTGTGACCGGAGCGACTCTTTCATCCGATTCGTAGCAACAGGCGTGCGTTTCCTTGGCCCCTTTGACACAGGAAGAGCCCATTTGACCTTTGCCCTTTGTCATTATCCAGCGACAACATTGTGGCGCAGACAATCAGGAGATCAAGGCCATCTCCCCAAATCCTGTCCCGCACATAAAAAGAAGGACGCCGGCTGTGATCCCCGCGTCCCCCATCGGCACGAATTCAATTTCACTCCGCGCACATCTGCTGAAGATAAGTGCAACATAAACAACGCCGCGCAGCAAAAGAGAAATGGCTCCATACTTGTTTTTTTTTCCCCTTCTCCCTGGACAGCCATTGTGGACCTTAAATGTCCCTAAATTACAGCAATGACATTTCGGCACAAATACATTTTTACACAATGACGAAAACCTTGAGCTAAAAATCCGCGCGAGGGGCCGAAGCGCATAACAAGCTGCTTACGGCCTTCAATTTACTCGCCAGCATTGTCCCCGAATTATGCCCTTTCACCTTTTTATTGATCATAATTCAGTTTTCGGGAAAATATCAATTTCGGCCCAACAAAGGCGTCCAATTTCTCGCGAGGCGGGACTCGGGCTCGGAACGCGCAGTCGCCTGATCCAGTCGCGCAGGTCAATGTCTTCCCCCCCGTAGAGGCTTGAGTCGAACGCTCCATTATGGCAGAGATGACGCAGGCTTCCTACAGCAGAGGGCCCCTGGGGACCTGAGTCACTCTTGTAAACATGTTATCGTGCAGAAAAGGATGAGAGGAATACAAGGTGAGACCGAGTGATGGAGCCTGGACGGGTTGTCATGGTCAGGACGATGATGGAGGCAGGTGATGTCTCTGTGTTTGTCCAATCGAAAGGTCTGATGTAGCAGTCTATAGGTCATTTATGTATGTATTTATTCATTTATTTAATTGGAGGATGAATAATATGTTTCTGGTGATGTGCTTCTAGAATAGACTCCCTAAAATCAGATGCACATGTCAATATGACTTTACAGAGCGAAACATTCTGATTCAAATCTTTCTTTGGGTACTTAAAGGCAATAAAAATGGATGTGTAAATGAATAAATAAAATAAATAAAATAAATAAAATAAATAAAATAAATAAAATAAATAAAATAAATAAAATAAATAAAATAAATAAAATAAATAAAATAAATAAAATAAAATAAAATACATAAATACAATTAATAGAATAAACCTGAATAAATTAAAAATACATTAAAAATAGTGTCATATGGTGGAATGTTCAAACAAAATAAAACCAAACCAAACCTAGACCCCTGTCTAAGGCCCAAAGTCACTGGGATAGGCTCCAGTCACCCGCGACCCCGAAAGGGAACAAGCGGTAGAAAATGAAATAAAATAAATAAAATACAATAAAAATCAATAAATACAATGAATAGAATAAACTTGAATAAATTAAAAATACATTAAAAATTGTATCATATGGTGGAATGTTCAAGGTATAAAATAAATACAGAAAGAAAATCCTGAGACAAGCAGGTGACGGTTTCTTGATGGGACAATGTCGCTTGTGGCTTTGTGGAGGAATATTCTTATCTCAGGATCCGAAGCGTTTTGCCCCGTACGCTTCATCTGAGCGAGGCAGAAATGACTAACCTTCACATGCACCTTGAAATTTACTCAGCCGCAATAAAAGAAACTGGAAGAAGTCAAGTAACTGAAACATATGACTATTAAAACTGTAGCTTTTCTTAGCAAAAGATCTCTATAACTACCAATGATTCACGCAATTAAAGACGTGGTTAGTTCTCCAACAGTTTTGCTTGAATACAAAAGCAACCCTGGCGTCTGCTCCAGTCCTAAGCCAAAATGAATTATATCTGGGGGTTTTATTCTTTACGCTTCCATTCATAAACATGACACATTGCGTGCCCGGTGCATAGGATGATACCATTTAAAATTACAATCCGAAAGGCCATCATTTTTGCATGATTTGACATTTTGTGACATTTTTAGACAGAATAGTAAAATGTAGGATCCCTCATTAAGAGCGTTTAAAGCAGATAAACCTTCTCCCCAGACGTGGCTGTCACCCCGCCTCCGCTGCACCATCCATAAAGCCCCACGCCGCTCCCGTGTCCTGCCTTTATACGCCTTATTGAAGCAGGTAAGGGAACATAATCCAATAACCTTATGCTGATGGTATAATACAATTTTCCATCCTCTGCCTCAAAGGAAAATGCAACTCACTGTTATCACTAAGTATTCTCTAGAGGAACAGACATGGACGCTGCGCTTTTGTACTCAGAAACAGACAAAAAACATGAACTTATGGTTATTTTTTGTCTCGGGAACACAACATGCTAAATTGAGTGTCGTGTTTTTTTTAAATCTCACTGACAAAGCAGAACAGAAAGATACAGTTAATTTGGCTTTAATGCACCTTTAATCATAAATACATGAAATGAATGGTGCATTATTTACCAAGAGAGTGAAAACATATATACTGCTCATGGCCAAATTAACTTTATCGTACTGACAATGCAGAACAGTAAGATAAAGTTAATTTGGCCACAGGAAGTATTGATTTGTTTCACTCGCTTTTGTGTTTTTGATTTGTAAGTAATGTATGTAATGTGCCTTTAATCATCTCGGATCATATTTTGTTTCCGGTTTTGTTTGGTCCTTGGATTTTATTGGACAAAACCAATTTGGAGATGAAGAGTGTGACTGGACACTTGGCATCGGGCTCCGTGCTGAGGCCGGCTCAAAGTCTATTATGCAGCAAAGGGGAGCGAGGTCAGATCCATAGACCTCCAACTCATGATTATTTTACTAAACGATTAATCAAGCAGTTATTCTGATTCATTTATTAGTTATTTGAATCACAGATGATCTGAAAATATGAGATTTGTTACCTCAGTTGACCCAGATGAATCTAAAGTGGAAAGAAAATAGTGTTTTTCATCAAAATTCAACATTTTACATATTTATTTTGTGATTTTAATGTAATTCCTGCTTTGTCTGAGTCAGGAAACTTCTTCTCTTCGTACATATTATGATAATCATCCAGTTACTAAATAAGTTGACCTTTATTTCCTTCATCAATTAACCTGTTTCAGCTTTATCTAATCATTTGTAGATTGCGTTTATTGCCTTAGTGTTTAAATCAAAGTGTCTACTGTCATAATTTTGATATTTGTGTGTATTAAATGGAGCTGTAGCTTTATTTAAGTCCTCATTGTCTGTGTCATATTTCTTTTTCTTAAGAAACCATGAAAAGAAAGAATAATCTAGTTTGATCAATACGAGGGAAAACAACTGTGGTATGTTTTTGGCCATATTTCTTTTGCGTACACTTCGTTTTCTCATTCTGTTGCGACTGTTTCCCCATCTGTTCAGAATCGACACATATTTTTAACATTCTCTTCTCCCACATTATACATAAATTGGCCCCAGCATCGCAGCATTCTCCTCGACGATCCGCGAGTGCATTTCGGTGCTTCTTTGGGCTCATTTTCTTTCTACGTGCTTTCTTTTTTTGGGGGGTTAAAGGGGTTTAAAAGCAGCGGTAGTAGCAGAGAGGAGGCTTGAGCGAGGTGCGCATTGTTAGCATCGTGAGCGCATCCTGCTGCTATAGTCAATAAACAGGAGGCTTGCTGTGTCATCCGTTTGAAGACGCGGTGGAAATGCGTCTATTTTGGGGATTTGTGTATCTTTTAACATATATTTCGCATGTGAAGGAGCAGCGTTCCTCGCAGCTGGATCCACAACAGACCTGCTATTTTTTAAGGCGAAGGCACTTTTAAATAATGCAGTGTTTAGGTTTTTACTCAGGGTTATGCTTGTGATTGTGATGTGTAAGATAGAAAACGCACGAATGAGCAATGAGTAAAAGTAATCATTTCAGTTCAATCGCTTTAGTAAAGCAAAGTTGAAGCTTCAATATCTGGCTGGTTTATGTTCATTTACAGGTTATTATAGGTATATTTTAAACTCAATGTTATAATTCAGAAGGTTTGTTTTCATTAAGCTGGTCACGTACAAGAGGAAATGCCTTCTCTGAGACGAAATTAAGTATTTGATTCAGTTTTGAAGTCAGTAATGGTGAATAACAGTTACATTGTGATATTTCTTCTCACAATATTCACAATTTGATATCGTGACCAGTGATTTAAGTGGACCATGTGGATCATACACTAGGATATATATATATATATATATATATATATATATATATATATATATATATATATATATACTTAGTAGCACCAAATGTCCCTTTTGAGTAGCACCAACAATATTATTGTAACAGTACTCTTGTAACAGTATTCTTGTAAAAGTACTCTTGTAAAAGTACTCTTGTAAAAGTACTCTTGTAACAGTATTCTTGTAACAGTACTACTTAAATGAACTTAAATACACACAGCGCACTTCTTGTGAGTCCGGTCGCCTGTTCTCTTCACTGATTGGCTGCTCTGATTGTCTGTCTTTCACAAACATATTCCTCTGTCTCTGATTGGATCCTGTTTCACAAGTCCCGCGCCACTCTTGCTCTCATTGGTTACTTTTTCTTGTGCTTGCGTTTGATTGGACGCCTGTAGAAAGTAGGCGGGATTAAACACTGTTAACGCTGGATTCAGCTCATGCAGCTTGAATGGTGGAAATGTCAATCATTAAATACTAAATACTGATCACTTTATATAAAGCGCTGGACACGGAGATGAAGCGGCCTCCTGAAGAGGACATGAAGAGGGCATGAAGAGTGCATGAAGAGGACATGAAGAGGGCATGAAGAGGGCATGAAGAGGACATGAAGAGGGCATGAAGAGGGCATGAAGAGTGCATGAAGAGGACATGAAGAGGGCATGAAGAGGGCATGAAGAGGGCATGAAGAGGACATGAAGAGGACATGAAGAGGGCATGAAGAGGGCATGAAGAGGGCATGAAGAGGACATGAAGAGGGCATGAAGAGGGCATGAAGAGGGCATGAAGAGTGCATGAAGAGTGCATGAAGAGGACATGAAGAGGGCATGAAGAGGGCATGAAGAGGGCATGAAGAGGACATGAAGAGGGCATGAAGAGGGCATGAAGAGGGCATGAAGAGGGCATGAAGAGGGCATGAAGAGGGCATGAAGAGGGCATGAAGAGGACATGAAGAGGGCATGAAGAGGACATGAAGAGGGCATGAAGAGGACATGAAGAGGGCATGAAGAGGGCATGAAGAGTGCATGAAGAGGACATGAAGAGGGCATGAAGAGGGCATGAAGAGGACATGAAGAGGGCATGAAGAGGGCATGAAGAGGGCATGAAGAGGACATGAAGAGGGCATGAAAAGGACATGAAGAGGACATGAAGAGGACATGAAGAGGGCATGAAGAGGGCATGAAGAGGGCAAGAGGGCATGAAGAGGGCATGAAGAGGGCATGAAGAGGGCATGAAGAGGACATGAAGAGGGCATAAAGAGGGCATGAAGAGGGCATGAAGAGGGCATGAAGAGGGCATGAAGAGGACATGAAGAGGGCATGAAGAGGACATGAAGAGGACATGAAGAGGACATGAAGAGGGCATGAAGAGGACATGAAGAGGGCATGAAGAGGACATGAAGAGGACATGAAGAGGGCATGAAGAGGGCATGAAGAGGACATGAAGAGGGCATGAAGAGGGCATGAAGAGGACATGAAGAGGACATGAAGAGGGCATGAAGAGGGCATGAAGAGGACATGAAGAGGACATGAAGAGGACATGAAGAGGGCATGAAGAGGACATGAAGAGGACATGAAGAGGACATGAAGAGGACATGATGTGCAGCAGAGCACGAGTAAGTCTTCGCTGACTGTCATGACCAGTATTATTATGATCAGATCTGCAGTTTGCGTAGGGTGACCGGATGTCCCTATTTAGCCGGGATAGTCCTAGTTTTGAGCCTTGCGTCCCAGGTCCCTGCAGATGTATCCAAAACCATTGATTTGTCCCAGTTGTATTCAAGACATGGCCCAGTTTTGACCAATTTGAGACCTTCCAACAGTAAAGAAGGGAATATACTGTTGTTTCTTTAGCCAAACTAGAGAAAATCAGTCTTTAGAAAAATCAAAACACAAACGATGCTCTCATTTCCACTGATAAAAGTCTCTCAGATTATATACTGACTCACAAGTGAGCCGTGAAAGAGTATGAATGATTCAAGTGCATAAAAATGTACTTAATTACTTACGTTTTTTTACACTTTTATCATTACTTCCCACCCCAACCCGGCTGAGTCCCAGTTTTTACATTAGAAAATCTGGTCTACGTGTGTGCGATGTAGCGTTGATCAGTTGATCAGTGACTTTTGTGGCATTGAAATATTCATTATAAAGATTGTGTGCTGAGGTTTAGGACAGTGGTCCCCAAACTGTGGGTTAGGCCCCAGAATGACGTCACATACAGTTTAAATACAGCGAGATGGAAGTTTTTTCAGCCTATTTTACAATTTTGAATTTTTGAATTGCATTAACTTGTTTGCAAGTCATGCCATTTCTGCACTTCTTTTTGTCCACTTAAAGCCCTGATCCAGACTAGTTAGGAGAAATGATGCCAGAATGTGCTCGGGTGTGGTGTGCTACATGTCAGGTGTTGTGTGTTCTCCTTCTGTGTCGTGTTCTGTTTTATTCGAGTAGAATCCAAACTGAATTGAAACATCAAACGCAAGAAAAAGTCGTCACTTCTGCCTCTTCAACAGAAACGTGTTACAGTCTTCATTTTTTTGTTTTAAATTGACTCTTCGGTGTGTTCTGAGCACCGCCGGCAGCTCATTGTGTAAAACCTCCACCTCCACACGCCAGCGATACCGCCACAACTCCTGTCTTTTATCTCCACACTCCCAATTCTCTCTCTCTCTCCAGGACTGACAGCGCTCCCTGACCCGCCCCGCTGCACCCGTACGGTCCCATCACACACCCACCCAGTCGAAGGATAACCCCACAACCTCATCCTTCCCTCGGGGCACCCAAACATCCTCTCTCTCTCTGTGTGAGTGTGTGTGTGAGTGAGTGTGTGTGTCTCGCTCTCTTGGTATCTTCATGCAGCTCCACTTCCCCTGCTCACTCGGAGGATAGCCATCTGGTCTCCCAAATCCTCCTCTCTCCCCCTTCTTCCTCCTCACGGCCATCTTCAAGTCTCCTCCTTCTTCCTGCTTTGTATCTTAGCGACATGAAAGAAAGAAAGAAAGAAAGAAACAAGACACTTTTACTTGAATTATTTGTATTTTCAGTGCACTTTTTGTTCACTTTTAGAGGGGTTATTTTGTCTTAAAAGCTTGTCTGTTGCAGGGTCTGATTTATTTGAGCTAATTGCAATATTTGTCTTGCTGCTGTGGCTGATAACCACGTTTTGCCAATGACAATACTGACATTTTTTTAATTCTTGGCAAGGAGACCAGTTATAGTAAAGTTCCCTTTTTCTCTTGTATGATTTTTTTTTATTTTTTTGTGATATAATTTTTATTCAATATTCAATAAAAAGTTTTTATTGTTTTTATTAGGCCCGAGCCCCAGCAGGGCGGAGGGCCTATTGCTCCCGCAACGCTGCCGAAGGCAGCGTTGCAACTGTCTGACCAAACATGCGGGCACAGCCCGCATGTTTGGTACCCCGTCGCCCTTGGCAAGTACAGTGAACTAGCCCATGCCGAAGGCATGGATCATGCATACTTACTCCTGCTATGACAGAAATAGTCAACAATGAGTGAATGGGCGTAGCCCATTCACTCATTGTTGACAACAGCAGCGCGAAGCGCATTCCTCCAAAAACCCTCCTGGCATCGTCCCGTACGCGAGAATCCATGCCGCAGGCATGGGCCATGCTTGTATCTGCTCAAATCAATGGAAGTCTATGGGGAGTGGGCGGGGCATCCCGACGGAATAGGGAGTGACGAGCGCGTAAGCGCTCGTAATGATGATTCCACCCCATGGCGGCATCGGGAAGGCTTAGAGCTTTCAAACGATGTATAATTTGTTGTTATAGTGGAAACGGCTATATTGTTTTTGCTAAAAATATTATTATTATTAGGCCCGAGCGCCACAAGCTGGCGAGAGGCCTATTAATCCCGTAAGGCTGCGAAAGTGCGCACGTAGTGCGCACGAAATCGAGCGCGAAGCGCTCGCCCACTTCCAAACACTCACTAACGCACTCCTTCACTCATGCACGCCCCGTGCATACTAATTAGTAGAAGGAAAATGGAACATTACCGTTGTAAACGGGCAAAGCCCGTGCAAAAGTGCGCACTAAACGAGCACTATACATTGACATATAAAGCACTCATTTGCGCTAAGTAGCTCACGAATACGTTCCCCATCTCTTGCATGTTCCGTGCATATAAGCATGTAATGCAAAAATTGAACATTATTACTGTATAGAGGGCCAAAAACACAAAGTGGGCGGAGCCCACTCAAAATTAACGAAAGTACCCGTCAGTGACCAGGGACCCACACCATGAGGTAGGAAAGCGCGCGCGCTTTCCGAAAATGTATAGTTTATGATATTTGAAAAATGGGAAACATTGTTTTCGCATCGGAATATTATTCTTTCTTCTTCTCGGGACCAACCCCCCTATTTTTCACCCAGTGAACATTGACGAAAAGTCACAAAAATGTTCACACCTCTAAAAATCGTGCCTCTCTACATTCTGGCTATTTCCCTTTTCTAAAATAAAAAAAATTGGCACGTCAGCGCGCCCAAATGTACCAAAAATGCATTGAGAGATGGGAAATGACCCAAAAAAAATCTGATCGTAGAATCATGAAATTTGGCGCAGAGGTAGATGGTGACAAGAGAAGTAAAAAATATTATTACGGCAACGCCGTCCGCCCAACCAAATGTCGGCCATATTGCTTCAAAAATGGCTAAACATGACTTCGGAGTTTTTCCAAACGTCGTACTTTTACGAACTCCTCCCAGGGCGTTGGCCCTAAAAAGCTGAAATTTGGTGAAAATGCTACTGAGGAGTGGGACATCAAAAGTTATCCAAATGACATTGATACCTGTCACGGTCTCTGTGCGGCGAAGCCGCAAACTGTAGCTAGAATTTCAGAAATCTCCCATATTTAAAATTTCTGCCGTTTGCGCAGATAAAGTCCGAATTGCGTCAAATTAGAATCAGTTGTTAAACTCTTTGCCCTAAACCTACTTGAAGTGAAATAAATTCATTCGGCGCCACAGCGCCCCCTACAGATTTTATATGGAGGTTAAATGTTTTGTTATGTTTAGCGTAATAAAAGGACAATTGGGGCGCGTAAGCACCTCCTCCTCTTGCTGCGTGGCGGCGGTGTGGCGGCGGCGTGGCGAGGGCCGATCATTGCCGCTTGCGGCTATATTTATTATTATTAGGCCCGAGCCCCAGCAGGGCGGAGGGCCTATTGCTCCTGCAACGCTGCCAAAGGCAGCGTTGCAACTGTCTGACCAAACATGCGGGCGCAGCCCGCATGTTTGGTACCCCGTCGCCCCTGGCAAGTACAGTGAACGAGCCCATGCCGAAGGCATGGATCATGCATACTTACTCCTGCTATGACAGAAATAGTCAACAATTAGTGAATGGGCGTAGCCCATTCACTCATTGTTGACAACAGCAGCGCGAAGCGCTGCATTCCTCCAAAAACCCTCCTGGCATCGTCCTGTACGCGAGAGTCCATGCCGCAGGCATGGGCCATGCTTGTATCTGCTCAAATCAATGGAAGTCTATGGGGAGTGGGCGGGGCATCCCGACGGAATAGGGAGTGACGAGCGCGTAAGCGCTCGTAATGATGATTCCACCCCATGACGGCATCGGGAAGGCTTAGAGCTTTCAAACGATGTATAATTTGTTGTTATAGTGGAAACGGCTATATTGTTTTTGCTAAAAATATTATTATTATTAGGCCCGAGCGCCACAAGCTGGCGAGAGGCCTATTAATCTCGTAAGGCCGTGCGAAGCACGGCTGCGAAAGTGCGCACGTAGTGCGCACGAAATCGAGCGCGAAGCGCTCGCCCACTTCCAAACACTCACTAACGCACTCCTCCACTCATGCACGCCCCGTGCATACTAATTAGTTGTAGGAAAATGGAACATTACCGTTGTAAACGGGCGAAGCCCGTGCAAAAGTTCGCACTAAACGAGCACTTTACATTGGGATGACGACCGCGAAGCGGTCGTCATCCCCATATAAAGCACTCATTTGCGCTAAGTAGCTCACGAATACGTTCCCCATCTCTTGCATGTTCCGTGCATATAAGCATGTAATGCAAAAATTGAACATTATTACTGTATAGAGGGCCAAAAACACAAAGTGGGCGGAGCCCACTCAAAATTATCGAAAGTACCCGTCAGTGACCAGGGACCCACACCATGAGGTAGGAAAGCGCGAGCGCTTTCCGAAAATGTATAGTTTATGATATTTGAAAAATGGGAAACATTGTTTTCGCATCGGAATATTATTCTTTCTTTCTTTCTTTCTTTCTTCTTCTTCTCGGGACCAACCCCCCTATTTTTCACCCAGTGAACATTGACGAAAAGTCACAAAAATTTGCACACCTCTAAAAATCGTGCCTCTCTACATTCTGGCTATTTCCCTTTTCTAAAATAAAAAAAATTGGCGCGTCAGCGCCACCAAATGTACCAAAAATGCATTGAGAGATGGGAAATGACCCAAAAAAAATCTGATCGTAGAATCATGAAATTTGGCGCAGAGGTAGATGGTGACAAGAGAAGTAAAAAATATTATTACGGCAACGCCGTCCCCCGAACCAAATGTCGGCCATATTGCTTCAAAAATGGCTAAACATGACTTCGGAGTTTTTCCAAACGTCGTACTTTTACGAACTCCTCCCAGGGCGTTGGCCCTAAAAAGCTGAAATTTGGTGAAAATGCTACTGAGGAGTGGGACATCAAAAGTTATCCAAATTACATTGATACCTCTCACGGTCTCTGTGCGGCGAAGCCGCAAACTGTAACTAAAATTTCAGAAATCTCCCATATTTAAAATTTCTGCCGTTTGCGCAGATAAAGTCCGAATTGCGTCAAATTAGAATCAGTTGTTAAACTCTTTGCCCTAAACCTACTTGAAGTGAAATAAATTCATTTGGCGCCACAGCGCCCCCTACAGATTTTATATGGAGGTTAAATGTTTAGTTTTGCGAAATTATATGAAATTTGACACACAACTCAATTTTAGCATCCCCATCAAAAAAGTCAATGAGACCCATGTCATAATTGTTATGGCGTTGCCGTAACGATGACCGAAACCTCCCATGTTATTCCAATGGGGCCAGAACATGTTTACACTTTAGACTTTCACAAACTCCTCCCAGGGCGTCAGCCCTATTAACCTGAAATTTGGTGAGACTCATCTTCAGGACCATCAAAAGTTATCCACATTTTCATTCAAAGAGTCACGGTGTCTGTGCGGCAAAGCCGCACATTTTGCCAAGAATTCAAAATAAAATTGCTTTTTGATGGTAAAACAAAGGGGAGAACATGTGACAGCGTCACAGATTCAGCAGTAGGCGTGATAAAAGGACAATTGGGGCGCGTTAGCGCCCCCTCCTCTTGCGGCGTGGCGGCGGTGTGGCGGCGGCGTGGCGAGGGCCGATCATTGCCGCTTGCGGCTATATTTTTTCTTGTTCTTCATCGCTTTGAACTCTAATTTGACCCCCTGAACATGCTCAAAAACTCACCAAACTTTGCCCAAAATTCAGAATCGGCGAAAAATTTAATTTTTTCTGGGCCATTTTTTTTTTCGTTAAAAAATGGCGCGACAGCGCCACCGACAAAAGTCAAAATACATTGCGCCTATGGGAGACGCCCCGAGGTCAACTTTGACGTAAAGCTACGAAATTCGGGACACGCATTCCTCTCGTGAGGACAAACAAAAAAAATCATTGTGGCCACGCCCCCAGACTTACCCTATGGCCGCCATCTTCCTTTGAAAATGAAAACACGCTGTGTTAGCCATTTTGTTCACGTCAAACTTTGACGAACTCCTCCTAGGGCGTTTTGCCCACCAACTTCAAAATCGGCGTACGTTCTCTGGACAAGTGGGGCATCTAAAGTTATCCAATTTTTTGAGATACCTTTTACGGTCTGTGTGCGGCGCAGCTGCAAAGTTGGACAACTTATTTTGGAATATTGCAGATCTAAAAATTGCTCCCATTTGATCAAAACCAGTCCGATTAGGACCAAATTTGAATCAGTTGTTAAACGTTCTAGTTTGAACCAGTTTAGGCTGACAAAATTGAAATGGGCGCGATAGCGCCCCCTACAGAGTGACCTTTAAATTAACATTGAAGGTCAAAAATTAGTTTTACCAAAATTTTCTAAACTTTACCCAAAATTCTATTTTGGCGTCCCGATCAAAAAAGCCTATCAGACAAATGCCTTAATTTTTACGGCGTAGTCGTAGCGATGACATAAATCTCCCATGTTATCCCTATGGGAAAACCGCTAAATCTCTCGAATATCCACATTTTTCTGTTTCAAACTTTGACGAACTCCTCCTAGTGCGTTTTGCCCACCAACCTCAAAATCGGTGTACGTCCTCTAGACAAGTGGGGCATCTAAATTTATCCAAATTTTAAGGATAACTTTTAAGGTCTCTGTGCGACGGAGCCTCAAACGTTTCCCAGAATTCTGACTATTTGGCCTTCAGAGTGGCCTATAAACAATAGAGTTTTTCCAAATGACATGATATTTTGCACAAAATTCTAATTTGCCATCCTGATCATAAAAGTATGAGAGACAAAGTCATATTTTGTACAGCGTAACCGTAGCCATGACAGAAATATCCCATGTTATCCTTATGGGAAAATCGCGAAATCCCTCAAATCACCACATTTTTACGCTTCACACTTTAACAAACTCCTCCTAGGGCGATTGTCCGATCAAACTCATATTTAGGGAAAATCATCTATACAAGCGGGGCATCAAAAGCTATCCATATTTTTATTCTAAGTGCTACGGTCTCTGTGTGGCGGACCCGCAAATATATGTCAGAAATGGGAAAACAGCGAAATCTCTAAAATGACCACATTTTTATGCTTCACACTTAAACAAACTCCTCCTAGTGCGATTGCCCGATCAAGCTCATATTTGGGGGAAGTCATCTACACAAGGGAAGCATCAAAAGTTAGTCATATTTGGATTCTAAGTGCTACGGTCTCTGTGCCGTGGAGCTGCAAATATACTATCACAAATGGGAAAAACGCTAAATCTATGAAATGTTCAAATTTATGCTTCACACTTTAACAAACTCCTCCGTGGGCAATAGCTCGATCAAGCTTTACTTTGGGAAATATCATCTACACAAGCGGGGCATCAAAAGTTATCCATATTTATATTCTAAGTGCTACGGTCTCTGTGCAGCGGAGCAGCAAATTTGACTGACACTTGTGTTGATTTGCACTGGATTGGCCATGTCCAATGTGTCTCCGTCTGTCAAGTTCTTTTTTAATTCAACACAATAAGGGTGCCATCTTTATCAAGTCGAAAGCGCAGAGTCGGAAGGCCGGCGGCCCGCGAGGGCCGTTGGATGCCGCTTGCGGCTTTAATTATTATTATTTTTCTTGTTCTTCATCGCTTTGATCTCTAATTTGACCCCCTGAACATGCTCAAAAACTCACCAAACTTTGCCCAAAATTCAGAATCGGCGAAAAATTTTATCTTTTCTGGGCCATTTTTTTTTTCGTTAAAAAATGGCGCGACAGCGCCACCGACAAAAGTCAAAATACATTGAGCCTATGGGAGACGCCCCGAGGTCAACTTTGGCGTAAAGCTACGAAATTCGGGACACGCATTCCTCTCGTGAGGACAAACAAAAAAAATCATTGTGGCCACGCCCCCAGACTTACCCTATGGCCGCCATCTTCCTTTGAAAATGAAAACACGCTGTGTTAGCCATTTTGTTCACATCAAACTTTGACGAACTCCTCCTAGGGCGTTTTGCCCACCGACTTCAAAATCGGCGGACGTCCTCTGGACAAGTGGGGCATCTAAAGTTATCCAATTTTTTGAGATACCTTCTACGGTCTGTGTGCGGCGCAGCCGCAAAGTTGGACAACTTATTTTGGAATATTGCAGATCTAAAAATTGCTCCCATTTGATCAAAACCAGTCCGATTATGACCAAATTTGAATCAGTTGTTAAACTTTCTAGTTTGGACCAGTTTAGGCTGACAAAATTGAAATGGCCGCGATAGCGCCCCCTACAGAGTGACCTTTAAATTAACATTGAAGGTCAAAAATTAGTTTTACCAAAATTGTCTAAACTTTACCCAAAATTCTATTTTGCCGTCCCGATCACAAAAGCCAATCACAAAAATGCCTAAATTTTTATGGCGTAGGCGTAGCGATGACAGAAACCTCCCATGTTATCCCTATGGGAAAACCACAAAATCTCTCAAATTACAACATTTTTATGTTTTACACTTTAACGAACTCCTCCTAGTGCGTTTTGCCCACCAACCTCAAAATTGGTGTACGTCCTCTAGACAAGTGGGGCATCTAAAGTTATCCAAATTTTAAGGATAGCTTTTACGGTCTCTGTGCGACGGAGCCGCAAACGTTTCCCTGAATTCTGACTATTTGGCCTTCAGAGTGGCCTATAAACAATAGAGTTTTTCCAAATGACATGATATTTTGCACAAAATTCTAATTTGCCATCCTGATCATACAAGTATGAGAGCCAAAGTCATATTTTGTACGGCGTAACCGTAGCGATGACAGAAACATCCCATGTTATCCTTATGGGAAAATCGCAAAATCGCTCAAATCACCACATTTTTACGTTTCACACTTTAACAAACTCCTCCTAGGGCGATTGTCCGATCAAACTCATATTTGGGGAAAATCATCTACACAAACGGGGCATCAAAACTTATCCATATTTTGATTTTAAGTGCTACGGTCTCTGTGCTGTGGAGCTGCAAATATACTGTCACAAATGGGAAAAACGCCAAATCCTTGAAATGTTCACAATTACGCTTCACACTTTAATGAACTCCTCTGTGGGCAATAGCTCGATCAAGCTCATATTTTGGGAAAATAATCTACACAAGCGGAGCATCAAAAGTTATCCATATTTTTATTCCAAGTGTCACGGTCTCTGTGCGCTGAAGCTGCACATTTGACCGACATTTGTGTTCATTTGCACTGGTTAAGCACAGCATTGTACATGTACAATGTGTCGTTGTCTTAGTTCTTGCGTTATCGCCATCTCTGTAAAATGCAGAGAGCAGAGTCGGAAGGCCGGCGGCCCGCGAGGGCCGTTGGATGCCGCTTGCGGCTTTAATTAGGCCCGAGCGCCACAAGCTGGCGAGAGGCCTATTAATCTCGTAAGGCCGTGCGAAGCACGGCTGCGAAAGTGCGCACGTAGTGCGCACGAAATCGAGCGCGAAGCGCTCGCCCACTTCCAAACACTCACTAACGCACTCCTCCACTCATGCACGCCCCGTGCATACTAATTAGTTGTAGGAAAATGGAACATTACCGTTGTAAACGGGCGAAGCCCGTGCAAAAGTTCGCACTAAACGAGCACTTTACATTGGGATGACGACCGCGAAGCGGTCGTCATCCCCATATAAAGCACTCATTTGCGCTAAGTAGCTCACGAATACGTTCCCCATCTCTTGCATGTTCCGTGCATATAAGCATGTAATGCAAAAATTGAACATTATTACTGTATAGAGGGCCAAAAACACAAAGTGGGCGGAGCCCACTCAAAATTATCGAAAGTACCCGTCAGTGACCAGGGACCCACACCATGAGGTAGGAAAGCGCGAGCGCTTTCCGAAAATGTATAGTTTATGATATTTGAAAAATGGGAAACATTGTTTTCGCATCGGAATATTATTCTTTCTTTCTTTCTTTCTTTCTTTCTTCTTCTTCTCGGGACCAACCCCCCTATTTTTCACCCAGTGAACATTGACGAAAAGTCACAAAAATTTACACACCTCTAAAAATCGTGCCTCTCTACATTCTGGCTATTTCCCTTTTCTAAAATAAAAAAAATTGGCGCGTCAGCGCCACCAAATGTACCAAAAATGCATTGAGAGATGGGAAATGACCCAAAAAAAATCTGATCGTAGAATCATGAAATTTGGCGCAGAGGTAGATGGTGACAAGAGAAGTAAAAAATATTATTACGGCAACGCCGTCCCCCGAACCAAATGTCGGCCATATTGCTTCAAAAATGGCTAAACATGACTTCGGAGTTTTTCCAAACGTCGTACTTTTACGAACTCCTCCCAGGGCGTTGGCCCTAAAAAGCTGAAATTTGGTGAAAATGCTACTGAGGAGTGGGACATCAAAAGTTATCCAAATTACATTGATACCTCTCACGGTCTCTGTGCGGCGAAGCCGCAAACTGTAACTAAAATTTCAGAAATCTCCCATATTTAAAATTTCTGCCGTTTGCGCAGATAAAGTCCGAATTGCATCAAATTAGAATCAGTTGTTAAACTCTTTGCCCTAAACCTACTTGAAGTGAAATAAATTCATTTGGCGCCACAGCGCCCCCTACAGATTTTATATGGAGGTTAAATGTTTAGTTTTGCGAAATTATATGAAATTTGACACACAACTCAATTTTAGCATCCCCATCAAAAAAGTCAATGAGACCCATGTCATAATTGTTATGGCGTTGCCCAACGATGACCGAAACCTTTCATGTTATTCCAATGGGGAAATCGCCAGAACATGTTTACACTTTAGACTTTCACAAACTCCTCCCAGGGCGTCAGCCCTATTAACCTGAAATTTGGTGGGACTCATCTTCAGGGGTGGACCATCAAAAGTTATCCACATTTTCATTCAAAGAGTCACGGTGTCTGTGCGGCAAAGCCGCACATTTTGCCAAGAATTCAAAATAAAATAGCTTTTTGATGGTAAAACAAAGGGGAGAAGATGTGACAGCGTCACAGATTCAGCAGTAGGCGTAATAAAAGGACAATTGGGGCGCGTTAGCGCCCCCTCCTCTTGCGGCGTGGCGGCGGTGTGGCGGCGGCGTGGCGAGGGCCGATCATTGCCGCTTGCGGCTATATTTATTATTATTTTTCTTGTTCTTCATCGCTTTGAACTGTAATTTGACCCCCTGAACATGCTCAAAAACTCACCAAACTTTGCCCAAAATTCAGAATCGGCGAAAAATTTTGTTTTTTCTGGGCCATTTTTTTTTCCGTTAAAAAATGGCGCGACAGCGCCACCGACAAAAGTCAAAATACATTGCGCCTATAGGAGACGCCCCGAGGTCAACTTTGGCGTAAAGCTACGAAATTCGGGACACGCATTCCTCTTGTGAGGACAAAAACAAATATTATTGTGGCCACGCCCCCAGACTTACCCTATGGCTGCCATCTTCCTTTGAAAATGAAAACACGCTGTGTTAGCCATTTTGTTCACGTCAAACTTTGACGAACTCCTCCTAGGGCGTTTTGCCCACCGACTTCAAAATCGGCGTACGTCCTCTGGACAAGTGGGGCATCTAAAGTTATCCAATTTTTTGAGATACCTTTTACAGTCTGTGTGCGGCGCAGCCGCAAAGTTGGACAACTTATTTTGGAATATTGCAGATCTAAAAATTGCTCCCATTTGATCAAAACCAGTCCGATTAGGACCAAATTTGAATCAGTTGTTAAACTTTCTAGTTTGGACCAGTTTAGGCTGACAAAATTGAAATGGCCGCGATAGCGCCCCCTACAGAGTGACCTTTAAATTAACATTGAAGGTCAAAAATTAGTTTTACCAAAATTGTCTAAACTTTACCCAAAATTCTATTTTGCCGTCCCGATCACAAAAGCCAATCAGACAAATGCCTTAATTTTTACGACGTAGTCGTAGCGATGACAGAAACATCCCATGTTATCCCTATGGGAAAACCACAAAATCTCTCAAATTACCACATTTTTATGTTTCACACTTTAACGAACTCCTCCTAGTGTGTTTTGCCCACCAACCTCAAAATCGGTGTACGTCCCCTAGACAAGTGGGGCATCTAAAGTTATCCAAATTTTAAGGATAATTTTTACGGTCTCTGTGCGACGGAGCCGCAAACGTTTCCCAGAATTCTGACTATTTGGCCTTCAGAGTAGCCTATAAACAATAGAGTTTTTCCAAATGACATGATATTTTGCACAAAATTCTAATTTGCCATCCTGATCATAAAAGTATGAGAGCCAAAGTCATATTTTGTACGGCGTAACCGTAGCGATGACAGAAACATCCCATGTTATCCTTATGAGAAAATCGTAGAATCGCTCAAATCACCACATTTTTACGCTTCACACTTTAACGAACTCCTCCTAGGGCGATTGTCCGATCAAACTCATATTTGGGGAAAATCATCTACACAAGCGGGGCATCAAAACTTATCCATATTTTTATTCCAAGTGTCACGGTCTCTGTGCGGCGGACCCGCACATTTGACCGACATTTGTGATCATTTCCACTGGATTGGCCATGTCCAATGTGTCGCCGTCTGTCAAGTTCTTTTTTAATTCAACACACAATAAGGGCGCCATCTTTATCAAGTCGAAAGCGCAGAGTCGGAAGGCCAGCGGCCGGCGAGGGCCGTTGGATGCCGCTTGCGGCTTTAATTTTTCTTGTTCTTCATCGCTTTGAACTCTAATTTGACCCCCTGAACATGCTCAAAAACTCACCAAACTTTGCCCAAAATTCAGAATCGGCGAAAAATTTTATTTTTTCTGAGCCATTTTTTTTTTCGTTAAAAAATGGCGCGACAGCGCCACCGACAAAAGTCAAAATACATTGCGCCTATGGGAGACGCCCCGAGGTCAACTTTGGCGTAAAGCTACGAAATTCAGGACACGCATTCCTCTCGTGAGGACAAAAAAAAAATATTATTGTGGCCACGCCCCCAGACTTACCCTATGACCGCCATCTTCCTTTGAAAATGAAAACACGCTGTGTTAGCCATTTTGTTCACGTCAAACTTTGACGAACTCCTCCTAGGGCGTTTTGCCCACCAACTTCAAAATTGGCGTACGTCCTCTGGACAAGTGGGGCATCTAAAGTTATCCAATTTTTTGAGATACCTTCTACGGTCTGTGTGCGGCGCAGCCGCAAAGTTGGACAACTTATTTTGGAATATTGCAGATCTAAAAATTGCTCCCTTTTGATCAAAACCAGTCCGATTAGGACCAAATTTCAATCAGTTGTTAAACTTTCTAGTTTGGGCCAGTTTAGGCTGACAAAATTGAAATGGGCGCGATAGCGCCCCCTACAGAGTGACCTTTAAATTAACATTGAAGGTCAAAAATTAGTTTTACCAAAATTGTCTAAACTTTACCCAAAATTCTATTTTGCCGTCCCGATCACAGAAGCCAATCACAAAAATGCCTATTTTTTTACGGCGTAGTCGTAGCGATGACAGAAACCTCCCATGTTATCCCTATGGGAAAACCGCAAAATCTCTCAAATATCCACATTTTTATGTTTCACACTTTAACGAACTCCTCCTAGTGCGTTTTGCCCACCAACCTCAAAATCGGTGTACGTCCTCTAGACAAGTGGGGCATCTAAAGTTATCCAAATTTTAAGGATAACTTTTACGGTCTCTGTGCGACGGAGCCGCAAACGTTTCCCAGAATTCTGACTATTTAGCCTTCAGAGTGGCCTATAAACAATAGAGTTTTTCCAAATGACATGACATTTTGCACTAAATTCTAATTTGCCATCCTGATCATACAAGTATGAGAGCCAAAGTCATATTTTGTACGGCGTAACCGTAGCGATGACAGAAACATCCCATGTTATTCCTATGGGGAAACCGCAAAATCTCTAAAATGACCACATTTTTACACTTCACACTTTAACAAACTCCTCCTAGGGTGATTACCCGATCAAGTTCATATTTGGGGAGAATCATCTACACAAGCAGGGCATCAAAAGTTATCCATATTTTGATTTTAAGTACTAGGGTCTCTGTGCGGTAGAGCCGCAAATATATGTCACAAATGGGAAAAACGCCAAATCCTTGAAATGTTCACATTTATGCTTCACACTTTAATGAACTCCTCTGTGGGCAATAGCTCGATTAAGCTCATATTTTGGGAAAATAATCTACACAAGCGGAGCATCAAAAGTTATCCATATTTTTATTCCAAGTGTCACGGTCTCTGTGCGCTGGAGCTGCACATTTGACCGACATTTGTGTTCATTTGCACTGGTTAAGCACAGCATTGTACATGTCCAATGTGTCACTGTCTTAGTTCTTAGACAATTGTGTTAGCGCCATCTCTGTAAAATGCAGAGAGCAGAGTCGGAAGGCCGGCGGCCCGCGAGGGCCGTTGGATGCCGCTTGCGGCTTTAATTGTTTTTGTCATTTCTAACGTTATATTATTATATATATTTTCCCCCCGGTCCTGCTTTCTTTGTCTTGTGTTTCTTTTCTTTCATCTAAAAAAAGTTTTTAAAAAGATCTGGGATATAAAAATACTTTTTCGAAATATTGTGAAAAAATACAGCCATATTTTACCACATTTCAATTTTGACTCATTAGTCGGAATAAAAATACATATCTGATCGACTGGGAAAACTGCAAACTGGGAATGGCACACTTTATGCCAAACATTTTCAATATTGGGCTGATTCTGATGACTCAAAAACCCAAACATCACCTACTGCACGTCAACAGTTATTTATCAAAAACAATATCTGTGAAGAAACTTGTCTATAACATTAGTTGTGGTTGTAGTTAGAAGCCCCAATTCCCTACACACTTTATACCAAACATTTTTAAGGACACAAAGGACTGAGAAACCGCACAAACATCTGCAGACTCGACAGCCAAAGCACTGAACGCTGGATAAGTGTTGTTCTGAAGACATCTGAGAGGAAATGTCTTGTGCATTTGACACACATTCTCCTCATATAAGCCGGAATAATTGAATCACCGCCGAACTTGACGGAGAAACGTTTTGATTCAAGACTCTTACGCAGCAGGCTACAATTCTCTTGGACATTCAGAGGATATCCATCTGGTCTCCCACATCCCCTCTCTCTCCCCCCGTCTTCCTCCCCACAACCATCTTTAAATCCCTCTCCTTTTTTCCTGCTTGTATGCGGCGAACAGGAAGCAGCACCTGCAGCCCTACCTCACTTCCTGTCCCGCTAATCCTTCTTTGTCTTATAAGTCGGTTCAGGAATTTGGATAAACCTGCTGTAGATTGAAATACATTCAACCTAGAGGCCAAACTGGCGAGGTTATTTACTGTCACGACCTTTCTTTTTCAACGTCCACAAAGAAAGAAGGTTGATGTCTTGCGAGACTTTGAATATTTAGGTTTTAGAGTGTATAAGTCATGGTCTGGTGCGTAGGACGCGCAATTTGCTCTCAAGGTTTCCCCAAGGCCGTATTGATTTTATGTAAAAAGCAGCTCGGCCACTTGACATTTCTTCCAAGCGAACTCATGCCGACGTACAAGTGTTTATTTTTATTAAGATGTGAAATGGCTTTGCGGGAGTTTCCGTAAGAAAAGAAAGCGCTGCGTCAACGGAAAAGAAGCTTTGACTTCGTGGTATGTCTTGTGCACATTGCAGTGGCTTTAAAGGATGAGGAAATACTTTGAAAAGACATTTATTTTTTTGACCAAAGACAAAATGTTCCAGTGGTAATTGAGTATTTAACAAGACGTTTTGGTTAAATTATGTAGAACGGTGAAAGAAACTAACGCAGGGCAGTCGGGGCGGACTTGGCGCGGATAATGAGGCAGTTGACGCCATATTTAATCCGTCAAACAGCTTTTTTCATGGCTTTTCGTGGACAGAGAGACGGTTATTGACCAAAATAACGAAACTTTTTTTTTAATTCAGTGGTGCAAATGTGGGCGGTTAGAGTAAATGAACGTTTCCTTGGAGTTTACATTTGTGTACATTTGCAATTACAATGAATACGGTGGCACGCGGCATATTTGTAGAAATTGTACCCCATTTCATACATATATACCGTTTTATCTATAGGTTAAGCAGCCAATAGCTTCCATTTTTATGCTCTCCACTTGTCTTTTCACTCTCAACTTCCAATACAAGTCTGTGAAATCTTTATCTTGTATTTGTCTGTACTGCCTTATAACGAGTAGTAGTAAAAGAGGTATTCGTAGAAGTATTAGTAGTACCAGAAGTTGCCGTACAGATCAGAATCTTCTTCTTTATCATGTCCACATGTCATGTCACCCTTCCACTTATTTGTAGAAGTATTAGCACTAGAAGTTTCTGTGCTAATCAGAATCTTCATCTTTATTGTCTCCACTAGTCTCGTCACCCTTCCACGTATTCGCAGAAGTATTAGTGGCACGTATTTGTAAAAGTATTAGTAGCACTTATTCGTAGAAGTATTAGCACCAGAAGTTGCCGTACAGGTCAGAATCTTCGTCTTTATCGTCTCCACTTGTCACCCTTCCACTTATTTGTAGAAGTATTAGAAGCACACATTTGTAGAAGTATTAGTAAGATAAGATAAGATAAGATATTCTTTTATTGTCCCACGTGGGGAAATTTTATTGACGCAACGCAGGTAGATACAGAGGTAGATACAGAAAAGAACAGATCACTTATAGGAAGTTTGAAAAACACTCTCAGTAGAAGATCTCCTATAAACAAAAACTCCCATAGACAAAACTTCTATAGTAGCACCAGAAGTTGCCGTACAGGTCAGAATCTTCGTCTTTATCGTCTCCACGTGTCCCGTCACCCTTCACTTATTCGTAGCACGCATTAGTAGAAGTATTAGCACCAGAAGTTGCCGTACAGGTCAGAATCTTCGTCTTTATCGTCTCCACGTGTCCCGTCACCCTTCCACTTCCTCCACAGCTTAGTCCAAGTGGCTGTGAAACCTTTCCTTTATATTCTTGGCACAGTTGGTTCCCGACTGTACTCCGGTGACTGTATATCGTGTGACAGCTCGCGTCTGGCCTCTTAATCTGCGCTCACGCTCAACCTTGGCCGCACTCTTCTCCCTGACCCGGGACACCCTGTGAGCAAGATCCCGGCATAAATCACACCTTCCCCAACCCCTCCCGCCCTACCCGCTGGTATCTTATCAATTCATCCAACATGTCCTCTGGGGCTGTCAACTTTACTGCAGCGTAAACAAGACAACTCTGTCAGCTTGACCTCATATTTATAGGACGCTAAAATAAGTTGTGCAAAGCATGTACCAGATCCTCCATGACGGACGGGAAGAAGCATTACACCTTTTTGTGCTGGAATTGATCGAATAATACCCTCTGCCCCCAGGAAAGGTGCAATTCCCCAGAGCTAGAAGGGTTGGAAGGTTTGTGGGTCAGTTCCAGCTTCTACCTTTGCATACTTGGACACATTTCAGGTCTTTAGAACCCCAGGGAGCCAAACAAATAAAGTATCTTTATCTCGCCTTTTGCGCAGATTGGCTGCCACACCTCCATTATTGCACCTCAGGACAGTTTGAGGTCCTTGTCAAGCTTGAAAGTCGGCACATAAATCATAATTAGTTCGTCATCATACTCCTGAAAAGGTGTGGGAAAAGTAAGTTTGTTGTTGTGTTCCGTAAAGTCCTTGTATTTACGGGTGGATTTCTGAAGAACAATATTCAGATGATAATATAACATTGCATCAAAGTATTGCACAGAAGGTGAATGGCTCATTAACAACACATATTTAAATCTTGGCTAAAAACTGTTCTGTTTCGCTCTGCCTTTGAGTGAAGGCATTTTAGCTACAATTCTGTCATTTTAATTACATCTTACAACTTCATTATTTTTGCTTTTATTTTTGTCTTGTGATTTATTTTGTATTGTGATTTGATGTTTTTTTCGATTGTATGAACTGTGCTCTACAAATACACTTTGATTGATTGATTGATTGATTGACCTCAAAAGGGCAGGAATATCACTCTATATTCTTGTTTGGAACATTACACTAAACTTAAATTGCACTTTTTGCTGTCAGTTTTAATTATAGACAAATCACTATTCTAAGTTGACATATTTCTCAAACAACAACTGTGATATAATCTATTATTTACTTACATACGATATACCAATATTGTGACTAGGATCAGCAGAAGGACTTTATTCCCCCCATGGAAGAAGAATCAGTCAAATTTCAAAAGTTTTCTGACAATCGTCAAAATTCAACTTACCGTTTTTAGCCAATCTCGCTAACACTTGCTAACGACAAACTTTCCGTACAGCGAAATATCCAGAAATACTGCAGTGCGGATCGTATCTCAACTATCCCCTATATCTTGAACAGACGGCCATCTTTACAGCGACATAAACACGCAAACAGTTTGACTTCCTTTTTATAGCGCCCAAAATAAGTCACAGAGAAGAATATACAGATGCACAGTGACACAAACTGCACCCTCTGTACACCACGAATGTCACAAGCCATTTCCTCGTGATACTTGCCATTAGACAGCTTAGGAAATATTCACGTTGTTTATTGCCGCAGCGACTCTATTGAGTTAGGTAACTGAAAACAGGATGTTTGACTGCAATTACCGCTCACAAGGAATGATGGAGGAACAAACACGAAGCGAAGTCGCCGGGACAGTCGCTTCCACAGTTTTTGCAGAGAGTGGCTGTCTATTGTCTGAGGCTTTCTAGTTATTCTCGAGCCCTCAGCCCACTTCCTGTGCTAAAATTAGCCGCGTACATTCAGCATAGCCACACGCCAGGTCACCCTCCATCATGTGTGGCCTATTTTCTTCACAACAATGGCTTCCTCTTTTTTGGGGGGTTAGACAAAAAAAAATCTTACTTTTTTTTTTTAGAGCTGTGTCAATGTGGTTTGTTCATCAGCGGCGGTATGAGGACACGCAGTACTTTTTATAGTACTGCAGAGTCACTGTGGTGAAGGTGGGAGGCACTCGCGTTTACCCGGCTACACTTACTTGAGTAACTTTTTAATAACAGTTAAAGTTGTGACAAACGCTTGAATTGACAGTATTAAATTATTTGAACGCTTGTGTTTCTAGTACTGCTCCTTAAGATTTTGTTTTTAAACATTTTGAGCCTTTGAAACTACCAGATTTTCCCTTCGAATCACAGGTTAGCGCTACCTAGCTGGAGGATTAGCCTGTTACGCGCGTGTTGCGTTAGCGCTCAGCGTTTTCTCCCACCGTCCCCGATCAGGCGCACACACTTTTGGACCGTTTCTGCGCGTCTATGCCATACGTCTATGCCATCTGCCTTTTGGCGTGTTTATGATTTGTTGCGAGAGGAAGGGCGTCCGGTGTAAAAACAGGAAGTAGAGGAAATTATGTAGAAGCAGGAAGAGACGTTTGACTACTACTGCAGGTGAGCTAGCTTCTTTTACAAGCCAAATTTGAGGTCTTGTTTCGGTGTTTATTGGTTCTTTTACAAACAAATACAAAAAACCATCCGCGATCCAACTTGTTTTTCAGCATCAACGTTTAAAGCTTTATTTCACATCCAGAGAGCGATATTTCCCGAACGATTCTCATCCGTTTCCTACATACAGCAGGTACTATCCTAATTTCTAGTTGTACATGTCGGCACGATGTACGGGAGCTACGGAGGCTAACCTAACCTGTCACTTTGACTAAAAAACAAGGGCCTGCTAATGAGAGATTACTGAGCAAACGGAGCATTAAATTCGTCGTCCATGAAATCAAACGTGTGAAGGGAACTGGAGACTGCCTGATAATACAATGTGGCTTGTTATGACCACTGACCCCTTTTATTGGCTCTAATTTGATTTATTGTTAATAGGAAAAGCCTAATTACTGCAGCATTAAAAAAAAAGGCTGGGTAAATGCATTGTGATAGGCTCAATTTTAGCTCCTGATAAAGCTGGTTTTACTCTTGGGGGAGAAGATGCCATAAGCTGCACATTTTTTATTATTACACTCATGTTATTGTGGGGCCCACGTTTTTTTGCAACACATTTTTTGTACATTCAAATGATACAGTTTCAAGATTTAAATTCCACTGCAACCACTTTTGTGAGTTCCATCCGACCAATAAAGAGATTTGCTTTAGTTCTGATTTAGTTGAGATTGTGTTTCGCTGTGCATGTGACTGAAAGGACTTTATCTGCACACTTCTCCTTTATTTTTCATCAGTTTTGTGATTTGAATGTATTTTTCCTGTTTCCCTTCCCTTGTGTATGAATTGTGCTCTACAAATAAACTTGCCTTGCCTTGTCTAACTAATACGCTTCATAGCCAAAAGTACTTATTGATCATTATTGTATATTTTGTCATTTAAATTAAACTGTTCTCACATTGACTTTATAATTTACATAAATATGAGGTGAATATTACTTTCCCATTTCCTGTAATTGTGCTGTGTGTCCAATGCAGTCTTTATCCCAGATGTAAAGTCACTAGTAGAATGTAAAGCAGACAATGAGATGAATTAAATCAATTTAGAAATTAGACTGCATTTAACAAACTTTGGACTACTGGTCATTTTTGTGTTGGCTAATTGTTGCCCTTTATTTATTTATATTATGAAAATAAATAATATTAAATAAAAAAATAAAAAAAATCCAGTATAATGCCAGTGTATAGACGGAGCCCATAGTCCCAGGTGTGAGACAAGGACACAGATCCCTCGTCTCTGTTGATGGCCTGTGTGCTGCACTTTCTGATTCCAATAGCCTCATATGTACATTATTTGTACTTGTGCTCCAGTTTTTTGCCCGTTCATAACATGGTTTTTTCTTGATAATAGTTAAGTATTGTGTTAGATTTGAGGCTTTTTTGTGATGTTGTTTCTGTCCCTGATCTCGTTAGTTATGATGATATTTACTTCTCGCACTCCCTGAACGTCTTTCCTTCTCCTCAATTTGTTTCATTGCATTTTTGCCAAGGAAATTCATAAACGGTGTCACACTTTGTTTTTTGTGGATTTATTGTGCCGTTGTTGTTGTATTTTAGTTTTCTTGAAGTTTTTGCATTTTTTTGTGTGTGTCTAAAAGTCATTTGTTTTTGTATTTTAACACTTTGGGTTTTTTTGTGTTTTATTGTGCCGTTTATGTTGTACCTTAGTTTTTAGGGTTTTTTTTGCATTTTTTTCTATGTCTAAAAGTCATTTGTGTATATATTTTAACACTTTGTTTTTGTGGTTTTATTGTGTCGATGTTGTACTTTAGTTTTTCTTTCGTTTTTGCATTTTTTATGTGTCTTAAAATCATTACTTCATTCATTCAAACACTTTTTCTTTCACCCGTTCTTTCTATACAGTGTCTCGCGTGTAGTACTTTCTCTCTAGCAAACCCTCTGCTAGAAACGCATGAAAACCACCGCCTTCTGCGTCTGAGATTTATTTTCTCCCGCCGAACCTCGCTGAAGTATTTATAGACGTACATTTCTCACCTTTAGATAATCTACATTTGAAAACACTTTCTGCATCCCCCTATGGGCTTTCCTTTATGATTAATTTTCTATTTATGAACAACCCTTTTTCAGGCTGACACCAAAGTGAACGCCCGTGGATAGGCCTGTGTTGCCTGTTGTTCATAGTTACAGTCCAGTCAAAGAAACCCGCCGTCATCAATACTCCATGGCGACTCCCTATCGATTGCCCCCCCCCCACTCATTTAAATGGCTGTGTGAAACTGTTAATAGAACATCTCAGGACTGCGGGCTCAAACACATTGATCTGTGCTGTGTTTTCACTATGTCGAGCGGCGCAATATTGATAATCTAAGTATGGATTCATGATGAGAGTTTACAGGGCCGGTGTGGCGCTCGTCGCCAGAGATGCCAGCGGCTACCGTATTTTCCGCACTATAAGGCACACTGGGATTGTAAGGCGCACTGTCAATGAATGATCTGTTTTGGATCATTTTTCATATATTAGGTGCATTGAGGGAAACAAAACGTGTACCAGACAAAATCGCTTCGAGGTCACTAAGCATATAATCCATATATAAGGCGCACTGTTTAAGTGTGCCTTATAGTGTGGAAAATACGGAAAGTAAATTTACTGATTAGCGGATTTGTACTTTACCTTTTTTTGTTTTGTACTTATTATTTAGACTCCGCTACGAGATAAATAATACTTTTTGCTCAACTACATTTCCAACAAATTGTAGTTTTGTAGGAGTTTTCAGTCTTTTGTCCCGTTTAGAGCCACATGACTCTCACTCCCGACAACAAAAGGGCTGTAACATTTTTATACTTATACTCCACAGTGACTTGTGATATTATTCGTTATTTTTTACATGACAACCGCAAGAGGGAGAAGAATCTGCACTTCCTCTTCCTCTGGAGTTTGTGGAGTTGTTTAGAAGTGACACAGAGGAAGAAGAATTCAATGGATTTAGTGATTTGGGGTAAAACTGATGCTTTGGTAAACTTGTTAGCATGTTCTTTATGCTATAGTTATCTGAAGAACTGTTCATATGTTACGTTAACATACCAGGCACTTACCACAGTTCTGTCTGTGCGCCAAAAATGCAACTTCTAAATGTTTTTATCTTCTCTATTATGCATTTTTTGGCTTATACTCCGGAAAATACGGTATGTCAAACAATATAATTTGCATCTTGTTTTCTGAAGTAACATAGTATATTTTAAAATGTTCGAGGCTGCAAAGTTATCATTCACAATAATTCTGGGCATAATCACTTGTCCTTCAATGATCCGTTGGAAAAGTGAATTAAAAAAACCCAGAGTGACATTAAGGGACATGAAGAGTGAGACTTTCAACTGCTCAAAGTGCTTAAATTATTGCCCGTGGACGTTACATAATGTTCCCTTTCATTTACTGCACCACAAAGCAGTTTTTCTACTTTTTTACCCACTTCTTACAAAGCTCGATGAACATTCAAAAGCGTTACATCCCTGGCGCTCAGACGCTACAGCTCTTGCACAAAAGTAGCTGGCTGCAAGTTGAGAATCGGCTGCAGTTTGAGCGTGTTCCTCTTCATCCTGCCGAGCGTCTCAGATCCTGTTCTGTGGCGGCGGTTGTCATTCGCCCGTGTGGATTCTCATTTGCTCGACTTAGTTTTAAATCTGTGCACAAGTTGCCGGATTCCTATCACACACCTCTCCTGTTTCTCAAAGGCAGCAGATGAATGACAGCCGGCTGCTATCGCCGCTGATGAAACCTGTGACCAGGAATTTAACAGAAAATGGAACGCTGCCTGCAGGAAAAATACCATGTACTTAAGACATACTGTGACAAATGAAATGAAAATTGTATAATCGGATATGTGGTATTATTTATTATTAATAGTCTCTGTCACTACTGTGGTGTTATTTGAGTTTTACTGGTAGAATTACTTACATTTACAGTTGTACTCCTCATGATCATGACAGTCAACATATATTGGCCCCTAGCAAAGGACCAAGCAGGGAGACTCAGAGCTGTGAAGGGGCTGCTACACTAAAATGTGAAATGAGTTGATAATTATTATATCTAAATCTAAAATGCATCAGAACACAGGACACTGACTTTTGTACAAAGCTTCCTGGATATTAAAAAAAAAAAAAAAATTAAGGGGATTTCCATAATAGTCACTCTTTTCTAATCTTTTTTTTTTACTTTGAAGGGGTGTTTGGGGCCCTCCGAGGGGCCGATATGCCCTCCGAGGGTTCCCAAATGCCCAGCACTGGCCCTCATTTAATCAGCTCTTGTTCCAGACTGAAAACACAGAATTTCACCTGTAACACCAGCAAACCTTATTGAAAGCGTCTGAAAGTGAACTCGTCGCTGGTGCAAACATGATCATAACTGCAGCTGCCAATCGGATCTTCTTGATGAACGATCCCGGAGAGACATTGATTTGTCTGAAGCCCACGACGACGGACGGAATCTTTCATTAGACCAATCGATGCGCAGGCCTGCTTTGACACGCCGCCATTTATTAGCTCTGAGCAGCTCGTATAACGTTTCATCCGCAGTATGTGATCGGGCCCGGTCGGGACCCGGGTTCAAAGGTCAGAGCGTCTCTATGGGGATGTCGCTTTTGTTGCCAGGAAACCAAACAGTGAGAGGGTGACAGGAAATGACCTCACCGGCTCTTCCCTTAAGCGTGCTCAAGGCTGATAGTGGAGTGAGTCATATGGTATTGTGCACATTAGAGAGGGAGAGAGAGGGGGAGGAGAGAGAGGAGAGACGGGGGAGAGAGAGGGTGAGAGAGAGAGAGAGGGGGGAGAGAGAGAGGGTGAGAGAGAGGAGAGAGGGGGGAGGGGGGAGAGAGAGGGTGAGAGAGAGAGAGAGAGAGGGGGAGGAGAGAGAGGAGAGACGGGGGAGAGAGAGGGTGAGAGAGAGAGAGAGAGAGGGGGGGGGAGAGAGAGAGAGGGGAGGAGAGAGACGGGGGAGAGGTGAGGAGAGAGAGGG